>NC_056733.1:775062399-775067399 GCF_019279795.1 Protopterus annectens
GCACACAACTTGTTTTTCAGTGGGGTTACCTGTACATTAACACCCTGCTTGAGAACTCATTTTCTGATTAGGGATTAATGTACAATTTGCCCATTCTGTGATACAAGTATAACACACACCCTGTTGGGTATTATTGATTGCTTAATGGCTCCTGATCTTACTAAAGAGTTTACCTCATATACATATGGGTCAGAGGTAGATCTGAGGGTAGTGTTATCCTTGGATAATCAAAGTGAGAAACGTGTGCTGTAGAAGAGAAACATGAGGAATAAAGAAAGGAGACATTCAGGTATTGAAAGAGAGATTAATAACAGTTGCAGAACCTGAATGTGGAATACAGATGGGTTGTACCAATGTGTGACTATTTTGTCTAGGGTCTATTAATCACATAGACAGAACCCCTATTTCAGGTATGAAGGCAGTTGATAGTGTCATAACTGTTTACACATAAGATTTCCTAGTAACTAACATGGTGACATCACCAAACTCCCCTTTGTTCAGCAGTGCCAAAGTCCGAAGCATACAAGGGGTGGGTGTGGTGGGTGTGAATACAGATCATGAGACAGTAGCATGGCTAAATCAGTGACAGGTGGCTCCATCCTAGAAGTGCTGGAACGTGTTTGTTGAACTGTGTGTAGACAGGTTTCTCAAAGTGAGGGTAATGTGTCTTGGGCCCTTAAGGTGGCGCTGAAGTGCTCACTTTGGCTTGGCTTGTTTTGAATGCATCATAATAAGGGGACGTTCCTCTTCATAGGGACACCAGTGAAGATCGCACTGGTGATCACGTGTAGTCACTGAGTGAGATGGGGGATGGCACGCTTCCAGAATGGAGAAAAGTAGACTGCACAAAACTACAATCTTATTAGCTAAACTATGACCTTACCTGCTTTAGCAAGACCAAAATCTGCAATTCTTACAAAGCCGTTATTATCCAGAAGAATATTTTCTAACTTTATATCTCTAACATGGAAGAAAATAGCAATAAGTTATTATAAAGTCTGTATACATTTTTATGATATAAACTATTAAATCTCTAAAAATGAAAGCAAATCAAAATAAGTCTTTATAAATTCTGTATAAATTCTGTATAAAATGTTATGATGTAAACTATTAAATCTCTAAATGCCTTCTTGTGAAGACTACATTTTTTTGTAGCCGCTTCTCCCATGTGACCAGTAATGAAGGCCACCAGTACAGCATCATCCATAGAGGTTTTATACCTTACAGCGCCCTCTTTTTGTAGTTAACTGATATACCACAGAAACACAGCCCACATGGCTGGACCCATGGTACATGCTTCCACATGCCACCTTCTCCTACAGTCCTTCTGTACTGCTTGGCAGGATATAGAACCCACTGTGTGACACACATAACCTTTATTAGGGGCGGTCACAAAAGGGAATGAACTACAACCACCGAAGCCAGCATGGGTGATCTAATGTTGCTCACCTTTTCTTATACCATGCAGTCTCTGTCAGGGGTCAGCCACACAGAAGGGATAACTACAACCCTTGGCATATGTGAGCTGACATCAGACACTATTATGCTATACAATCTGTATGACTGGGCAGTCACACAGAGGTGCAAACTGCCACACTTTAGCATGGGAAAGCTGACATTGGCCACTTATTTCTACACCATGCTGTCTCTGTCAGGGGGCGGCCACACAGGAGCACTTACACCCCTCAGTATCAGTGAGCTAGCATTGTCCATTTATTTCCATACTACGCAGCCTTTGCCAGGTCAGTCACACAGAGGGACTGTGAGCTGGCATTGTCCATTTTTTTCCATACTATGCAATCTTTGCCAGGTCAGTCACACAGAGGGACTGTGAGCTGGCATTGTCCATTTATTTCCATACTACGCTATCTTTGCCAGGTCTTTCACACAGAAGGACTGTGAGCTGGCATTGTCCATTTATTTCCATACTACGCAGTCTTTGCCAGGTCAGTCACAGAGAGGGACTAACTGCTACTTTTTCCCAGCATGGGTAAGTTGACATCATTCACCTATTCCCAACAATTAGTCTCTGTCAGTGTACAATAACAACAGGGGGACCAACTGCCACCACCCAGCATGGTTGAACTGATATTGCCATATATTCTTATACCTCTCAGCCTCTGACAGGGAGACAATCACTCAGGGGGAACTAATTGTCACCCCCTTGCACTGGTATCCAGACAATAGTCAGAAAACACAAAGACACTGGAACATGTACATGATAGCCTTTATTCCACCAACATAGGTATTGCAATTACACACGCTTTTGAGCAGGAGTAAGCCCTTCATCAGGAGTTATTTTGTCGCTGATGTTAAATACAGTGCTTAAATATTCATTTGCACCTAGAAAGGGAAGTACATCATTTATTTCCAATATATATATATATATATGATGTACTTCCCTTTCTAGGCACAAGTAGTTATTTAAACACAATATTAAACATCAGTAACTTAATAACTCCTGAAGAAGGGCTCATGCCAGCTCAAAAGCTTCAGTAATTACAAAACCTGTGTTGGTCCAATAAAAACTATTACATCACATCTACATTTCAATGTCTTTGTGTTTTCTGCTAGTGGGGCAAAATGGAATTTCTTTATTTTTTCTTACAGACAATAGTCAATTATTTCCAGCCCAACAGTTGACTTTTCCAGATTTTTGCTACCTGAGCCTGGGTTACAGGGAAAGCACATAGCGGTCTAACCCTTTATTCGAGAGAAATGCATTCTTTGAACATCTGCCCTTTATTCCAGAGAAATGCATTCTTTGAACATCTGCCCTTTATTCCAGAGAAATGCATTCTTTGAACATCTGCAACATAAACAAAAGATGTCCCACAGTAAGAAAAAAATTATATCTGCAAGAAATGCAGAGTAAGTGCCCCTATTTAGTTTTCAGAGTTGAAGTCATGTGCTGCTTGTGACACTAGGCTGCCTTATTACTTCTAGTCAGTTACACCATCCAGTATTATATGTGAAGCTACACAAATACATTGTTTACTGACCCAGTGGAATATTATGATCAAACCATTATAGCACAAGCCAACTTTATCAAGCAGATGGATACTACAAAACAGATTAGGAAAATTTGTTTGGATTCCTAATGAATTATGCAGTGTCTGTGGAACAGCAGGTAGCACACTCGCCTTTGGTGCAGAAGGCTGCAGGTTCTATTCTCCCACCAGTTAGCTAGATTGCTGATACTGCAGAGCAGCATAATGGAGGTGCTGCACACCTGAGTATGCTGTCCTTCTGATAAGATGCAGGAAGCATACTCGCCTTTGGTGCAGAAGGCTGCGGGTTCTATTCTCCCACCAGGTAGCTAGATACTGATACTGCAATGCAGCATAATGGAGGTGCTGCACACCTGAGTATCATAATGCAGGTGCTGCACACCTGAGTGTGCTGTCCTTCTGATAAGATGCAGGAAGCATACTCGCCTTTGGTGCAGAAGGCTGAGGGTTCTATTCTCCCACCTGGTAGACAGGTTACTGATACTGCAGTGCAGCACAATGCAGGTGCTGCACATCTGAGTGTCATATTGCAGGTGCTGCACACCTGCATATCATAATGCAGGTGCTGCACACCTGAGTGTCATAATGGAGGTGCTGCACACCTGAGTGTGCTGTCCTTCTTATAAGATAACATTTAGGTCCCATCCGCTTGTGTTGATGGCAACTAAAATGGATGTAAAAGATCACATGGCACCTATCAAAAAGAGTAAGTGAAGTTCCCCAAAAATGTCACTTAGTAGCACAAATACCACCTCAGTTCTGCCCTGACTAACAGCCTAGTTGGACTAACCCAGTCAACAAAAGGATAAATAAAAAATTATCAGGTGCACATTCATCTCACCCATTAAGCAGCAAAATGTTTTTTTCTCAAAACATAAGCTGGCCCTCGGTGTGCTGAAGGCTGTGCTCTCCATATTTCAGCTTATATAACCACACTTTAGGTTATGCTTCCCATTCTTCCAATTTATATAACCATAATCCAGATTATTCTCACTATACTCCCAATTTATATAACCATAATCCAGGTTATGCTCCCCATACTGTCATCTTATATAACCATACCCCAGGTTATGCTCTGCATACTCTCATCTTATATTACCATACTCCAGGTTATGCTCCCAATACTCCCAATGTACATAACCATATTCCAGGTTATGCTCCCCATACTGTCTGTTTATACAACCATACCCCAGGTTTTGCTCAGCATACTCCCTTCTTATATAACCATACTCCAGATTATGTTCCTCATACTCCCAATTTATATAACCATATTCCAGGTTATTTTGCCTATACTCCCAATTTATATAACCATACTCCAGGTTATGCTCCCCATACTCTCAACGTATATAGCCATACTCCAGGTTATGCTCCCCATACTCCCAATCTATGTAACCATACCCAGATTATGCTCCTCATACACCCAATTTATATAATCATACTCTAGGTTATGCTGTGCATACTCCCAACTTGTATAGCCATACTTCAGATTATGATCCTCATACTCCTAATTTATCTAACCATATTCTAGGTTATGATCTCCATGCTCCCAATTTATATAACCATACTTCAGGTTATGCTCCCCATACTCCCAACTAATATTACCATACTCCAAGTTTTGTTCCTCATAATCCCAAATTGCATAACCAAACTCCAGGTTATGCTCTCTATACCAACGTACATAACCATATTCCAGGTTATGCTCCACATATGTCCGATTTATGTAACTGTACTCCAAGTTATGCTCCGCATACTTCCAATTTATATAACCATAATCCAGATTATGCTTCCCATACTCCCAATTTATATAGCCATACTCCAGATTATGCTCCTCATACTCCCAATTTATATAACCATACTCTGCGTTATGCTCCCCATATATCCAACTTCTTTAACCATACTCTATGTTATGTACCACATATACCCAATTTATAGATCCATACTCCAGGTTATGCTTTCCATACTCTCAAATTACATAACCATACTCTAGGT
>NC_056733.1:775069899-775077432 GCF_019279795.1 Protopterus annectens
AATCAGATGTGTACTAAAGTACAGAGTTAATCAGATGTGCACTAAAGTACAGAGTTAATCAGATATGTACTAGTTAATCAGTTGTGTACTAAAGCACAGAGTTAATCAGATGTGCACTAAAGCACAGAGTTAATCAGATGTGTACTAAAGCATAGAGTTAATCAGATGTGTACTAAAGTACAGAGTTAATCAGACATGCGCTAAAGTACAGAATTAGTCAGATATGTACTAAAGTACAGAGTTAATCAGATGTGCACTAAAGCACAGAGTTAATCAGATGTGCACTAAAGCACAGAGTTAATCAGATGTGCACTAAAGTACAGAGTTAATCAGATGTGCACTAAAGTACAGAGTTAATCAGATGTGTACTAAAGCACAGAGTTAATCAGATGTGCACTAAAGTACAGAGTTAATCAGATGTGCAATAAAGTATAGAGTTAATCAGACATGCGCTAAAGTACAGAATTAATCAGATGTGCACTAAAGTACAGAGTTAATCAGATGTGCACTAAAACAGTAATACAGATGTGCACTAAAGCATACCGTTCATCAGATGTGCACTGGAAAATAAGCAAATGTGCAATAAAGTATAGAGTTAATCAGACATGCGCTAAAGTACAGAATTAATCAGATATGTACTAAAGTACAGAGTTAATCAGATGTGCACTAAAGTACAGAGTTAATCAGATGTGCACTAAAGCACAGAGTTAATCAGATGTGTACTAAAGTACAGAGTTAATCAGATGTGCACTAAAACAGAGTTATTCAGTTGTGCACTAAAGTACAGAGTTAATCAAATGTGCACTAAAGTAGAGAGTTAATCAGATGTGCACTAAAGTACAGAGTTAATCAGATGTGCACTAAAGTACAGAGTTAATCAGATGTGCACTAAAGTACAGAGTTAATCAGATGTGCACTAAAGTACAGAGTTAATCAGATGTGTACTAAAGTACAGAGTTAATCAGATGTGCACTAAAGCACAGAGTTAATCAGATGTGCACTAAAACAGTAATACAGATGTGCACTAAAGCATACCATTCATCAGATGTGCACTGTAAAATAAGCAAATGTGCAATAAAGTATAGAGTTAATCAGACATGCGCTAAAGTACAGAATTAATCAGATGTGTACTAAAGTACAGAGTTAAATCAGATGTGTACTAAAGTACAGAGTTAATCAGATGTACACTAAAGTAGAGTTAATCAGATGTGTACTAAAACACACAGTTAATCAGATGTGCACTAAAGCACAGAGTTAATCAGATGTGCAATATAAGTACAGAGTTAATCAGATGTGCAATAAAGTATAGAGTTAATCAGATGTGCAATAAAGTAGGGAGTTAATCAGACACGTGCTAAAGTACAGAATTAATCAGATATGTACTAAAGTACAGAGTTAATCAGATGTGTACTAAAGTACAGAGTTAAATCAGATGTGCACTAAAGGACAGAGTTAATCAGATGTGCACTAAAGTACAGAGTTAATCAGATGTGCACTAAAGTACAGAGTTAATCAGATGTGTACTAAAACAAAGAGTTAATCAGATGTGCACTAAAGCACAGAGTTAATCAGATGTGCAATATAAGTACAGAGTTAATCAGATGTGCAATAAAGTATAGAGTTAATCAGATGTGCAATAAAGTATAGAGTTAATCAGATGTGTACTAAAGCACAGAGTTAATCAGATGTGTACTAAAGCACAGAGTTAAACAGATGTGCACTAAAGCACAGAGTTAATCAGATGTGCAATAAAGTACAGAGTTAATCAGATGTGCACTAAAGTACAGAGTTAATCAGATGTGCACTAAAGTACAGAGTTAATCAGATGTGTACTAAAGCATAGAGTTAATCAGATGTGCACTGGAAAATAAGCAAATGTGCAATAAAGTATAGAGTTAATCAGACATGCGCTAAAGTACAGAATTAATCAGATATGTACTAAAGTACAGAGTTAATCAGATGTGTACTAAAGTACAGAGTTAATCAGATGTGCACTAAAGTACAGAGTTAATCAGATGTGTACTAAAGTACAGAGTTAATCAGATGTGCACTAAAACACAGAGTTAATCAGATGTGCACTAAAGCACAGAGTTAATCAGATGTGTACTAAAGCACAGAGTTAATCAGATGTGTACTAAAGTACAGAGTTAATCAGATGTGTACTAAAGCACAGAGTTAATCAGATGTGTACTAAAGCACAGAGTTAATCAGATGTGCACTAAAGTACAGAGTTAATCAGATGTGCACTAAAGTACAGAGTTAATCAGATGAGAGTTAATCAGATGTACAGAGTTAATCAGATGTGCACTAAAGCACAGAGTTAATCAGATGTGCACTAAAACAGTAATACAGATGTGCACTAAAGCATACCATTCATCAGATGTGCACTGTAAAATAAGCAAATGTGCAATAAAGTATAGAGTTAATCAGACATGCGCTAAAGTACAGAATTAATCAGATATGTACTAAAGTACAGAGTTAATCAGATGTGTACTAAAGTACAGAGTTAAATCAGATGTGTACTAAAGTACAGAGTTAATCAGATGTGCACTAAAGTACAGAGTTAATCAGATGTGCACTAAAGCACAGAGTTAATCAGATGTGCAATATAAGTACAGAGTTAATCAGATGTGCAATAAAGTATAGAGTTAATCAGATGTGCAATAAAGTAGGGAGTTAATCAGACACGTGCTAAAGTACAGAATTAATCAGATATGTACTAAAGTACAGAGTTAATCAGATGTGTACTAAAGTACAGAGTTAAATCAGATGTGCACTAAAGGACAGAGTTAATCAGATGTGCACTAAAGTACAGAGTTAATCAGATGTGCACTAAAGTACAGAGTTAATCAGATGTGTACTAAAGTACAGAGTTAATCAGATGTGCACTAAAGCACAGAGTTAATCAGATGTGCACTAAAGTACAGAGTTAATCAGATGTGCACTAAAGCACAGAGTTAATCAGATGAGTTAATCAGATGTGCACTAAAGCACAGAGTTAATCAGATGTGCAATATAAGTACAGAGTTAATCAGATGTGCACTAAGGTACAGAGTTAATCAGATGTGCACTAAAGTACAGAGTTAATCAGATGTGCACTAAAGCACAGAGTTAATCAGATGTGCAATAAAGTATAGAGTTAATCAGATGTGCAATAAAGTATAGAGTTAATCAGATGTGTACTAAAGCACAGAGTTAATCAGATGTGTACTAAAGCACAGAGTTAAACAGATGTGCAATAAAGTATAGAGTTAATCAGATGTGTACTAAAGCACAGAGTTAATCAGATGTGTACTAATGGACAGAGTTAATCAGATCTGTACTAAAGCACAGTTAGATATGCAGTAAAGTACAGACTTAGATGTGCATTAAAGAAAATATTTTTTTAGTTAGATGTGCACTAAAGTACAGTGTTAATCAGATGCATCAAACCAGTTTCTGTAAAACTATATAATACCACGTACACCTAGCTCCCTATCAAAACTGCAAGACCTAAAACTGCAGCTCCCAAAAGTCCAAAACATACATTGAGATAAAAAAAAGTGTTTCACCAATAAAGCATTTTGCAGGAGTAAAGTCCCCTATATTCCTGATATAGAAATCTGCCCCCTCCCGCACCTCTGCTGCTGACACCTCAGCCCACCTATTACTTTTGCTATTTCAAATGTTGACGTTACAGTCCTTGTAAGTTTTTCAGACACTCATCACATGCAGCACCATGCTTATAAGATTTAATATATCTCAGGCTAAATCTTCAACAATGATGAAGAGAATGCACAGCTCTCATAAACTTTCCTACTGGATGATTATTTTTAAACACCTTTATTGAATTAACACTTGTAACACAGGCAAATTTACATTTACATAAAAGTAATCAAACTGCATTAACAAATTCACGTTTACAAACATTATACTTCACATATACTGCTATATATCATATAACCTAAACAACATTACATAAATTATTCAATTTCTGTACCGCTTTTTTAAAATAAGAAACATCTTTATTAAACCATAATTTACAATACAGACAATCATACATTTAAATAAAAGAAAACAAACCCCACAGACACAATCCTAGTTGCAGGCATTTTACATCACAAACTATACTGATAATCCCAGTTGCAAACATTATACATTACCTATAATCTACCCAATCTTTTTCAGTCAAACATTACATAGCTCATTTATATCCTGCCTTCTTTTAAACCTCATTCCTCCCCTGTAAGTATTATTCCTTCAATTCCCATTTTTCTTATGTGGTTTGCTAAAATTTCTAAAATCTCAATTCCAGTTGTTTTATCTCTGTTACTATACTCACTACTTCTAGTATAGTTGGTTTAAATTTTGATTTCCATTTTCTAGTAATTGCTTTTTTTGGCAGCCACCGTTATTAGACACAGCAATGCCTTACTATGTCTAGACAATTCTGATTCTGTATTATAGCTCAGAAAAAAAATCCTCTCCCTCATCACACCAACCTGCCCACCCAGCATCTCCAACAGTGCATCCCACAGGAAATCCTTAAAGTCCGCCAACTCACCGCACTCCAAGAAAATGTTCCCAATTACCTCTTTCTTTCCTATCACACCTCCAACATTTGCTATCTACCTAGGGAAAAATTCTCTGGAGTCTACTTGGGGTATAAATATATATATATAAACATTTCCAAACAAAAATCCTAAATCTTCTAGATGTTGTTGCATATTTGGGAGACATACATATATCCTGCCATTGTTTCTTTGTAACTTGCTTATCCAATCTCTCTTCCCAGTCCTTTCTAATCTCATCTGATTGATTCTTATAGTTATCATGCAATATTTTAAATGGTCTACTAATTATACCTTTTTTAATGGCAGCTTCTTTTCTAGATTCTACTAAAACCTCTACCAGTACTGGTCTTTCATTTAGGATCTCCCTATTTCTTTCTCTTTGCCTATAGTCTGATATCAATCCATGGTAGGGAAGACAATCTCTAACCTGCAGGCTAAATAAATTCTTGGCACCTTGCCATTCTATCATATTTCCCTCTCTAGTTACTTGCTGCTAATACTTCGGTTCATTTGCCAGTTTTCTCCAACAAATTGCAGCCCCCTCTTGTCTATTGTCTGTATCCCTATTTCGGATAATCATCCCTATCAGCAGAATCTCCTTTCTCCATTCCTGTGTTGACTCAGTTTGCAGGAAACTTTCTGCTACTTTATGGATATAATATTCTGCATAATTATTGTTATTCCCCTTAAAAATATGCATCCAAAATCCTGGTCTCTCCTTGTTTCTTGAGCTTCCTCCATGTTTCAGCATCATCTCTTTACACTTTGAATTCTAGTTTTCTGCTTGTGCTATGTATAGGAGCCTTGACTGCATTGCACTAAAATACCCCTTCAGATTGGATTATCCCAATTTGCCCTATTCTACTGGAAGAATCAGCTTATCTCACGTGGCTCTTCACATTTTCCCCTCCCAGATAAAGTCCTTCAACTCTTTATTAATTGTTATCAGCAGCGTTTCCTCTGGTTGATAAAAAATATGCCTGACCTGTGTATAAGACTAGTGGGACTAAAAACATTTTAACTGCTTGTTTCTTACTATCCATATAACAAAGCTTCCATTTTCTCAGTTTTTGCGTTATCTTTTGTTAATCACTTCCCACATATCCTAAACTGCCACACCAGAATCATTTTAATCCATACTCCTAAATGCTTCATTTTATCATGTCCCCATAAATATGGCTATTGCTGACCCAATTGATATGTGGGTACATAACTTACTGCCATTACCTTTGTTTTTGCTTCATTCATTTTGTATCCCAAAAAGATCTGAAACTGTCTCAGAATGTTCCACAACACTGTAATGTCTCTTTCTGGTTTTGCCAGGTATAAAATAGTATCATCTACAAATACAGCCAGCTTTTCTTGACTATCATACTAATTATATGCTTGAATTTCTAAGTCCCTTGTTTTCCTTACCAATGGTTCTAAATATAATGCAAATAACAAAGGGGAAAGAGGACACCCCCTGTCTCGTTCCTCTGCTCAAGCAGAAATTATCAGAGAGGACCCCACCCACTTAAATTTTTGACTCTGATCTCTCATATATTCTCCTAAACAACCTTTCAATTTTTTTCAGGAAATGCAAATGTTTCCATTGCCCTACTCATAAAATCCCAGCCTACTCTGTCAAATGCTTCCTCTGCATAAAGACCAACCAACAACAATTGTATTTTCTTACATTCTATTTCCCTCTGGATCATCAATGTTCTGGTAATGTTGTCAAATGTTTGCCTCCCCTCCACAAAACCACGTTGATCCACATCTATCAATTTTGGCATTCTTTTAGCCATTATAGACATGAACACTTTATAATCATAGTTTAGTATTGAAATGGGCCTGTATGAAGCTGGAGCTGATGGATCTTTATTCTCTTTAGGTATTACAGCTACCACTTCTTTCTTCCATGATGTTAGTACATATCCTCCTCTTAAAATATTGTTAAACAAAACCTTCCAGATCATTATTAGTGTTTTTCCTTCCTGGCTTCCAAATTTCCAAAGGAATACTATCTGTTCCTGGGGACTTTCCTGTACATTGGTTATACATCACATTTTTTATCTCATCTCTTCCTATGCTCACCATTAATAATTGAGCTTCATACATCTCTAACCTTGGCATATTTAATTCTTTCATAAACATTTCCATTCATATCTTTTCTTGATTTCCATATGTCTCTGCTTTATACAGACTTTCATAGAATTCCAGAAATATTTCTAATACCACTTCAGGATCTCTTGTTACCTTCTGTGTTATAGACTTCCTAAAGTTAGTGACAGCCCTTTCTACATTCTGTTGCTGAGTTATTGTGCTAAAAGGTTTTGTGTTCTAGTGTTGTTATCAAAAAACAGTTGCTGAACAGCAATCTTTTTAAACTCATATATTATCGAGGTAATCCCTTATTTTCTGCTTAACATTCTGCAGTTGATCCTCTTCTTGTTCTGTGAGATTCCTCCCTATTCTGCAATACTTTAACATTTGTCAGTCCCTCTAAAATAGTTCTTGTTACTTAACCATATCTCCCTTTCTTTTATTTCCACCCTATTTTTAAACTCTATCTTAATTTTATCCCACTCCCTAACCATACTTTCAGAAGTAATTTCTGTTCTCTTGAGTAGCTCCTGGATAATGTCCACTACCCATTTCTTAAATTCCTTTCCTTTCAACAGATAGATGGGAAAGCACCAGTACCTCATTTTTATTTCATTACCCTGTGTTTTTATTTTAGTTATTATTGGCGCACGATCTGAAATAGTTATTGAGTGCATATCAAGACCATCAATTAAATGCACATTTTCCCATGAAGTGTAAATTCTGTCTAGCCTAGCCCAGTTTTTATATCTT
Source organism: Protopterus annectens (assembly GCF_019279795.1). NCBI lineage: Eukaryota > Metazoa > Chordata > Ceratodontiformes > Protopteridae > Protopterus > Protopterus annectens. Next base: position 775,077,294 of record NC_056733.1, read on the forward strand.
GGGGAATAATATGTAAAATTACTCTGAATTCCTAATACTGAATTCACATCTTCCATGCCAAATATTTTTATAAATTTCTTCATAAGTAATATTCCTTGCTGAAAACTGATTATTTCTCCCAGAATTTTCTTAAGCTCCA
>NC_056733.1:775077932-775106204 GCF_019279795.1 Protopterus annectens
GAAAAGCTATCGAAACCAGCGGACCTCATAAAAACCTTGGTGCCTGAGTCATGGCCTTAAACTAAATGCCAAAAAGTGTATAGTCATCCCCTTTGGGAAAAACAAAGTACCCACAAATTATCACATAGACAGCAACCCACTGAGTACGGAAAAAGTAATCAGAGACCTAGGGACCCAAGTCGATCGTGACCTCTCATTTGACACCCACGTTGCCAAAGTGGTTAGAAAGACATTCTACCTTGCACACCTCATCATGAAGGGATTCACATCCAGATCCAAGGATGTCATTGTACCCCTATACTCCTCCCTCATCAGACCTATGATTGAGTACAATGCCCCATTTGGTATGTACCTCACCCGGCATTTGCAACAGCTGGAGAGACTACAAAAGTACCTCACCAAGAAGATCAAGGGTCTCCAACATATGTCTTATTCTGCCAGACTAAAGAAACTCCAGCTCTATTCAGTAGCATACCGCCTGCTCAGAGGTGATCTCTGCCTGACGTACAAGGCTATGTCCAATCAGGAACTGATGGACATGCTCCACCTCAAAAAATCCAAATCCATCAGAACCACGAGAGCTAAAGACTTAAACCTCGGCACAAGTATGAAAAGGACATGCTGGAGGGATAGATTCATAACCCAGAGGCTTCCCATGTTCTGGAACAAGATCCCAGTTCATGTTAGGCAGAGCCCCTCACTGACGGTCTTCAAGAGAAATCTTGATGAGTGGATGGGAGATCGTAAGTTTACCCCAGGGGTCACATCTGTGTCACTACTAGACAGGGGCACAGTAAACTAATTCTATTATATAAGGGGACCTTAACTGTGTCACTACTAGACAGAGGCACAGTATTCTAAATCTATTCTGTGCATTGTTGTACCATTTCATGGGGTGGCGAAAGCCACATCACTATGGCTAGGCTTACAAATGCCCCAGGGCAGATAGCCTAGTACTAAACTATGAAACTACAAAAGCATTGTGGTTGGATAAATGTGAAGTGGCTGCCTCATTACTATTATTTAATGCCCCGATACCACTGTCCATTCCAGGTACAGAAGTGCACCTTCTCTGGTCCCTCCTTGCAATAGCAAGAAAAATCATTACTTTAAAATGGAAAAGCAAAAAATATATATTATTTGTGGAATTTTTTACTTTGGCCAAAATTGTATGTAATAGAGAATTATTGACTATAACTTCAAGAACTTCAAAAATTACACAAACAACTGGCTAGGTTGAAACTTAAAAAAACTGTTAGATAAAATGTAAATGTATTGACAAAAGTATATCTGTTATTTATTTTATTTTATTTATTTATTTATTGCAGTTGGTTTACCAGGATAGCCCATTGGGCCATTGAAGAACCCGTTTTCAATGGAGTCCCGGGGAGAAAAGCTCCAAAAAAGAAAATAAATGTACATTAACATTTGACAGTAAATATATATGTACATACTATAAAAGAACATAAGCAAAACATAAATGTACTTAACATTTGACAGTGACAATCTTGGTACAGGCTAACGAAGGAATAAAAGCAAAACATAAATGCATTTTAATGAACAAACATAGTAGATGAATAGAGTAGAATTTGTTAGTACAGGGCAGAGGTAGAGTTGGTTATGTGGGGTGGGTACAAGAGCATTCCCATTGAGATGCTAGGTGTAAGAAAAGTGACTTCTTGAAGGTAGAGTGGTTGGAGGTAGTGTGGATGTTTGGTGGTAGGGAGTTCCAGAGGCGAGCAAGGCTGAAGGAAGGAGGTTTTGCCTGGGGATGAGTCGGTTTGAGGACCTATAATAGATTTTGATTATTAGACCTTAGAACTCTATTTGGATGGTGCATTTTAAAGGCAGAGGAGAGGGAGGGACAGTTGGAGGGTTTAGAATAAGCTTGTGAGCTAGAGTTAGTTGAGTGTAAGCAAGATAGTTGGGAAGTTCTAACCATTTTAGTTTATGGAGGGAGAGACAGTGGTGAGGAAGACTTATGAGTGGTAGCTAATCTAGCAATTTTGTTATAGCAAGAGGTGAGCTGTTTTTTTAACAAGCACTGAAGATTAGTAAGTAGTGGGGCACCATAGAGGAGGGAGGGAATAAGGAAGGAAGTAGCTAGAGTGATTTTAGTGGTGGGTGTGAGGTAGGCATTTTGTCTATACAGCATGCCAAGTTTTTGATGTGTTTTTGATGTTCTTTTGTAGGTGGGAATTAAATTTTAGTTGGTTGTCAATGTGGACCCCAAGTAGTTTGGTCTCTGACACTATTTCAAGAGGTGAGTTATTTTGACTAGTAACTAAGAGTGAGTTCATGTTGGGGGAAGGGAGTAAATAACATTAATTTGGTCTTGGTGGCATTGAGAGCTAGATGATTGCTTAGCATCCATTGCTCTGTGGAAGAGAAGGCGTCTTGAGTAAGTTTTTGTAGGGTGGAGATAGAAGAGGCAGAGCAGATGATAGTAGAATCATCTGCATATTGGATAATGCTAGAGAAAGGGATAGATTTGTGGAAGTCATTAATAAAGATATTGAAGAGTAGAGGGCCCAATATGGAGCCTTGTGGAACTCCGGTAGGGGTACTTAGGAAAAGAAGTTGCTTTTTTCCATTTACAGCTTGATTTCTGTTGGATAGATAGCTAGAGAACCAGTTCAGAGAGGAGGAGGATAGGTAGAGTTTGGAGAGTTTAGTTAAGAGCAGGCTGTGTGAGATATTATCGAAGGCTTTGGAAAGATCAAGGAGTAAGGTGGAAACGATTTGTCCAGAGTCTCGGGCTTTATTTACTATTTCAAGGAATGAGAGAAGGGCAGTCATGGTGCTATGATTAGGTCTGAAGCCATGCTGCATGGGGGTTATAAGGTTGTTGTCTTGGAGATGAGGAAGGAGTTGGATTTGCACACATTTTTCGAGGATTTTTGAAATGGGGGACAGGATGGCTATGGGATGAAAATTGGTAATGTTATTATTGTTACCACCTTTGTGTAATGGAATAATAAAGGCTTGTTTCCAAATTTGGGGAACTGTGCCTTCTAGTAGGGAGCGGTTAATTAGGATGCTAATTGGGTAGGCCAGACTTTCGGCAGCAATATTAAGAAAGTAAGAAGGGATATTATCAGGAGCATTGGTACATGGTTTCAATTTCTGGAGGAGTTTCTTAATAGTAGTAGTAGAAATGGGATTTAAAGTGAAGAGAGTGCAGTCGGGCAGCGTTGAATTTTGGGGTGGTATGGATGAGGATAGAATTTGTATGGAAGAGGGGGTAGAGGAATTGGTGGATTGGGAGTAGGGTGTTGATGTAGAGATTATGGGGGTGAGTGATGGGGTATTAGAAGATGGGGAGGAGATAGAGAATGAGGAGGTCAGTTTTGAAATAGAGTCAATAAAGAAGGAATTAAATTGGGTGGCTAAATCTAGTTCTGGAGCATTTGGATCTGGGGTAGGAGTATCTGGTTTGCTGGGGTGGAGGTGGAGATTCCTTTCCAGAATTTTTGAGGGTTGTTTTTGTTTTGGTTTTGGAGTGTAGAGAAATAGTTTTGTCGATCAAAAGAGATGTGTTTCTTAGCTTTATTGCGGAGCAGTTTGTATTCGTTGAGAAGTGGGGTTGTCTTATGTTTTTGGTAGCGTGCCCACACTTTGTCTCTTTGTCTCATGAAGGATAGAGTAGTTTTAGATAGCCAAGGGGCTGATTTATCTTTTATTCTCTTGGTCCTTAGGGGAGCTTGGGAGTCAAGTAATTTTAAGAATGTTGAGTTGAAGTATGAGACTGCGTTGTCTAGAGGTAATGTTTTTAGACAAGTCCAGTTTACTGCCTTTAGTGAGTTTGAAAAGGTTATTGGGTTGAAGTTTTTTTGGTTGCGGATAGTAATGAAGTTGTGGGTCCGTTGAAGGATAGTGGGAAGTCGGTGGGTAAAGGTGGGTAAGTGGTCACCTAGTGGGTCGGGAAGGATGCCACTTTTGGTGAAATAGTGGGGATAAGAGACTAGAATCCAGTCCAGTATACTCCCATTTGAGGGGTTTTTGGCTGGGTGAGTAGGCAAGTTGATCAGTTGTGAGAAATGGTAGAGGTTGATATTAGTGGTATGGAATGTTATGGACACTGTATATAGTTAGTTCTGTTTTTATTGTTTAATAGTTTGTTTCATCTCTATAAAACTCAATAAAATATGTGAAAAAAGGAATAATTAGTAGAAATATAAAATATTGTGTGATAATTATAATAATTAATCAGAGGAGGTTAGAAAGAGAGGCTGGATAAGGAATTCACAAAGAAACAGTGGGAGGATATATGTATATCTCCCAAATATGCAACAAAGACTAGAAAATTTAGGATCTTTGCTTGGAAGTGCTTGCATAGGTATTTTTATACCCCAAGTAGACTCCAAAGATTTTTTCCTCAGATAGACAGCAAATGTTGGAGGTGTGATGGGGAGAAAGAGGTAACTGGGAACATATTTTATGAGTGTGCAATGAGTTGGGATACTTTAAAGATTCCCTGCAGTCTTCTGTGTCGGAGATACTGGGTGAGCAAATTGGTGTAACTAAGGAAATTATTTTTTTCAGCTATGATACAGAATCGGAATTGCCTAGACATAGTAAGACGAGTCTAATTATGGTGACTGCAAAAAAAGCAATTGCTAGAAAATGGAAATCAGAATCTAAACCACCTTTACTAGAAGTAGTGAATATAGTAACAGAGATAAAACAACTGAAACTGGGATCTTTAGAAAACTGTAGGAACAAATTACATAGGAAAAAATGGGAATTGTGGGAACAATACATGCAGAGGAGGAACGAGGTTTAAAAGAAGGCAGGATATGAATGAGCTGTGTAATGTTTGACAATGACTACATAGATTATAAGTGATGTATAAAATTTGCAGCTACAATTGTGTCAACGTGGTCTGTAATATATAATGTTTGCAACTAGAATTGCATGAATATGGTTTCTTTTCATTTATACAAATGTAAGATTGCGTATGTCATATGTGATAATTTAATAAAGATGTTTTTTGTTTAAAAAAAGTACTGCCTCTTATCCTGATAGATATGTATCAGTTTATAAATGCAATAAGGACTTTGCTCAGTTCTTTAGTTCCCTAAGTCAGCATGCAACCCTAGGATAGCTGAATTGTTTAACGTGATTTGCATGGTTGCTGCTCATGGGGCAGATGTAATTTTTGTAAGCACTGATAGTTTTTCCACTAAGTATTCTAGACGTTTATTTAGGATGGTTTAGCTTGCAGAGCTATAGAACATAGAAGGATTTTACATTTTGTTCAGACTGTTTATTCATTTAAAGAATGCATTTTTGCACACTGGAGTGACATCTAATGAAAAAAGTCACGTAGTGCAGTTTTCAAACATTTTTGTGTTAATCCAGTGGCATACTTTACATTTACCTGTACACAGTGGGTGATAACCATGGTGGCATATGTCAGATGAGTTTTTCTGTAGCCTCTTGGGTAGGAAGGAACAACATAGGAACACTCTGATTAGTGTTTTGTTTTATCCAAGCCTTAATGGATATTTCTGAGGGGATTCATCTTGGCTTGCTTATGGAGGTGTATGTATATATTCTCTATTTTAATGTTTGTTTCCTTACATTGATGTGTTTAATGTGATATATACAACTGAAATACCTTTATTATATGTGGGTACTGCCATGGACAGGCCAACATTCTGATTACTTTGGAGATCTTGTAATGAAGTAATTCAGTTTTATATTTTTTCTATGTTTGTCTGACATTTATAAACTATTAATGAATATATGTCCGAGTTTGAATGTTCGTAAGTTGTTCTACATTTATATTGTTTTATTTGCATTTTATTTTTAGGTATGGCTTTGTTTTGGGATTTGCCAATAATACTCTGTGATGTCATTAATCATATGACTTTTTGAATATATAATGACTGTTTGTCATGTTGAGCAAGTAGCCCTGATAAAGATCTGCACTGATTACATTTTTAACTTTCAGCCATTTTCCAAATGCTGTGCCATTTTGGTGGCTTGTGTTGTTTTACATTCGCATCAGATGCATAGTTTAGTTGTATAAACCCAAAGAAAGACAGCATCACATAGTCCAAAGTTAATGGATTTTATTGTGGATGGACCAGCTGAAAACAGCTATTTTCTAGCAGGTGCATCCATTTATGTACAAACCTCTTTTTCCCATTTTTGCACAGTTGGTTGGGGTGTCATAGCAACACTGACCATCATCTAGAGCCAATGTTCACACCGCAGGGTGGTTGACCTCACCATGGTTGTTCTATACTACATATACACACATGTATGCACATCTATGGCCAATTTAGAGTGTCCAGTACACCTGCTGCATCCTTTTGGATAGTTTCTATCTCTGTGCGACTGTTTTTAAAGTTTTTCAACCCTTATTACCCCCCTTAGGAATGTACGGCCCATTTAAGTTAGAGGGCTGTAGTGCTCATTTAAGTTAGAGGGCCTTTCCTCCCTGTGTGTGTGACTGTTTAAAAAAGAAGTGATCTCTTCTCACCTTTAAATTGTAGTTAATACTTTACTGTTGTTATCTTAGTATGTCTAAAGATAAAGATAAGAATCATAAAGATCATCGCCCTTCGGGGTTCAAAAAGTGTGATAGGTGTGCACAGAAAATGTCTCTTACAGACAGCCACACCAGTTGTGTATATTGCTTTGACGAAGCCCATTTACAGGAACCCTGCACCTTCTGTCATGCTTTTAGCACAAGAGTTTTGAATGAGAGGAAGAGAAAACTCATTGACAGAGGTCTCATGACTAGTTCCTTCCAGGAACAGCTGGAACTTGGTCAGGCAGTGCCAAAATCCTCAGAGAAAATCATCTTCCCCGGCTTCGGAGCCGACAAAAAAGACTAAAGCGTCGGAACCAAGAAGTTCATGTTCTGACTCAGCTTCATCTACTTCAGTGCCGTCAATTTAATCAGTTCTGAGGCAATCTTAGGTACCGAAAATTTTGCCTGACATCGAGACTGTATCTCCTACATTGAGATCTCCTATTTTGGAGAGAAGGAGGTCTCCTTCTGTCTCCACCAGATCTTCCAGGACCCTATCAGATGAGGACATTGAGAGGGTGGTGAAGAGGTTGCTTTTGGATCCAGTTCTAGCTAGAAATTTGACCCCTCCAGACCCAAAGGTCTCGGAGCCGTTCCCCCTTACCGGCCACTATTCCTCTGACTGCTTCACTCTCGGAGTCTATTACATCAGGTTTATTTATTTATTTATTTTACATTTGTTAACCGTGAAATTCTGACTGGACCAGGTCCATTTTCAGTGGAGGCCCGGGGAGAAAAGCTCCAACATCAAGTTATATAAATACACTACATCCAGCATAATGCACAAAACAGGTTACATCATGTATGCTGAGCATAGTAATATAACAAGCATTAATAAAAACACTCCGGGTAAAAGATATATAACATGGGTAAAAAGACAATGTCAGTCATACATTGGTAAGAAAAGAAAATATATCAAGTAAGAGTCTACAGTTAAAAGTACCCTTTCAGATGACCAAGCCTACAGGGGATCAGAGCTCCTGCATGTGATCAGAGAGGAATTTGGGGAGTTAATAGTAGTATGGGTAGGGCTATGTGATACAAGGGCATAACCATGTACTAAGAAGGTACGATTTGAGGGAGTTTTTGAATATGGATGTGGAGGGGGCAGTGGACACAGATAGGGGAAGAGAGTTACAATTTCTGGCAACGGTGTGTAAGTAGAGTGCTTTCCCTGTATTATTGTTAGCCTTGGTGATGGAGAGGAGAGATTTTTCACTGGATCTTAGGTATCAGTTTGTAGTATAGATAGTAAGTAGGTTGGATAATGAGGGTTTTTTCAGGATATTTGAGAATATTGTAGGCTGTGCCCAGCTGGTGATAGTTAAGTAGCTGTGGTAGCTCAAGCCATTTTAGTTCTTTTAGTGCAGCACAGTGATGGGTTCTATAGGTTGAGTCAGTAGCAAACTAGGCTATTTTATTGTAGCATGATTCTAGTTTGTCTAGGTCACATTGTCTGATTTGGGTAAAGATTGGTGCTGCATATAATAGAGTTGAGAGGAGGTGGCTTTGTGCAAGAGTGACTCTTGCTTTTTGTGAGAGAAAGGACTTATGCCTGTATAGGGAGCCTAGTTTTTTGTGTACTAGTTTTATGGTATGTGAGATGTGAACATCAAAGTGGAGATTATTGTCTATTTCAATGCCCAGAAGTTTGGTGTGGTTAGAAGGGGAGATGGTGGTGCCATCCTTAGATGTTATGGTAAAGGAGAGTTTTTTTTTTATCTATTAGGGGTAAATAGTAGCAGTTTTGTCTTTTTGGGATTTAGAATTAGTTGGATCCCAGATATCCATTTTTCTACTGAGATAAAGGTATCTTGAGTGAGTGTATGTAGGGTGGTGGGAGATGAGGCGGAGCAGATCAGAGTTGAATCATCTGCATATTGTATGAGTGTGGCATGTTGTGTAGAGCATTTGAGGTTATTTGTGAAAATAGAGAACAACAGCGGGCCCAGTATAGAGCCCTGTGGGACACCTATGGTGGTTGGAAGTTGTGTAGACAGAGTTCCTTTCCACTGAACTGATTGTTGCCCGTCAGCCAAGTAGCTTCTGAACCAGGCTATAGTAGAGGAGGTAAAGGATAATGATGTTAGTGAGTCCAGTAGAAAGGAGTGGGAGACCATATTTTGAGAGGTCTAGGAAAATGGCTGATTCATATTTGTTATCATTCCTGTGAAGGTTTATATAATTAGTGAAAGATAGAAGGGCTGTGGTAGTGCTGTGATGTGGACAGAAACCGTGTTGTGTGGTAGATAGTAGATTGTGTGTGTTAAGAAATGTCATCACTTGCAAGTGGATGCATTTCTCAAGAATTTTGGATAAGGGGAAAAGGATGGCAATAGGTTGGTAGTTGGAGAATTCATAAGAATTACCTCCTTTATGGAGAGGAATGATGCGAGATACTTTCCAGAGTTTGGGTATGTAGGATTCTAGTATGGAGCGGTTGATAAGGATGGAGACAGGATATGATAAGGAGTCACTAGCCATTTTTAGGTATGCAGCAGGTAATGTTATCAGCTGCTAGTGTGGTTGGCTTTAGTTTTAGGAGGAGTTTTTTGATAGTTGAGGTGGGCACTGGTGATAGGCTGAAAGAGGGGGTGTGTGGAATAGGTTAGGTTATGACTGAGGTAGACTGTTTTGGGTTATTTGACTGGACAGGGCTAAGATGGATTTAGTAAAATGGTTATTAAATTGAGAAGCTATGTCTAGGGTATTGTTAGTAGAGATGGGTGCTGGGGTTGTGGTTTTGCCTGGCTTTAGTAGGGAGTTAATGGCATGCCAGAATTTTTGTGGACTATTTGAATATTTCCTTTGGGCGCTAAGAAAATAGTTTTGTTTGTTTATTTTGGATTCAGCCTTGGCCTTGTTTCTAAGCTGTTGATAGTATTGTCTGGAGCTAGGGGTTTTGACAGTTTTCAGATTTTCCAGGCTTTATCTCTAGCTTTTAGTAAGGCTCTGGTGTCTCTATTTAGCCAGGGTGCGTAGTTGGCTTTAACTCTGATCTTTCTGCTGGTAGCTAGACTATTAAGGATGTTAGAGAAAGTTGTATTGAAGTAGTCTATTGCCTGGTCTAACCCGAGTGTCCGTAGTGGTTCCCAGTTGCAGTGGCTTAGGACAGTATTTAGGTATCGTGGGGTAAGGTTACGGTCATCTCGTACAAATTTGTAGACTACTGGTTTGGGGTGATTGGAGTGTTTCTGGAGTTGGAAGGTGGGGAGATGATCACTTAAGTCATCTGGGAGGCAGCCTACTGTATAGTTTTGTTTGGGATAGTTGGTTAGTGTCCAGTCCAGTATGGATTCTCTCTTTGTTTTCTCATCTATTCTAGTTGGTTCTTTAATTAGTTGAGAGAACCCATATAGATTGATATGTGTAGAGGGGCTGCTGGAGTTACAGGTTGCCCAGTCAGTGTTAAGGTCTCCTAGTAGGATTGTTTCCTGAGGTAGATTGTCCTTTGTCCAGTGTAGGATGTCTTCTATTATGAGCGAGTTGTTGCCTGGAGGTATATAGCAGCATATTATATTGATCTTCTTGGTGTTTCTTATGGATAGGACAGAAAACAGGACTTCAGCATTTTGAAAAGTGGGTGGTGTGGTGTGCAGGAGCTGGAGGTTAAGGGTGTTTTTAAAGAGAATGGCTACTCCTCCTCCTTTCCTGTTTGTTCTATCAGATCTAAGTGTATTATACCCTGGGGGAAGAAAGACTTCATCTTGGATATTGGGTTTAAGCCAGGTTTCTGTAATGGAGAGTATATCAGGGTTGTAGTGGGCTATGAATGCATGTAGGTCTGTTAGCTTGTTGGTAATACTTCTTATGTTGAGATTTAGGATTAGCAGGTCAGATGTTTGTCTAGCTGAGAGGGGACCTGGATTTGGGTGAATGTCACCAGAGGTTAGCAGAATTTGTAGGAGTGTCAGTATGTGTTTTTTAATATTAATTGTTTGCGAGCTTGGTCTATGAGAGTTTTTCTTAGTGTGATGAGATGGTGTAATTTTTGTTAGTGAGTAATATGTAGTTGTAAGATTTATGATTGTAGGGCAGATGTAGAACTCTGAGTGGGTTTGAGAGGGTGGGCTAGTGTGGGTAGTGTGATAGCAGTTGTGCAGCGGTAGATCTGTTTGTAAGGAAGTTAGGAAGGTTAGCGATAGTAGAGCTAGTGATAGGGATGTGAGTGTGGGTAACATGATACTACTTTGAGTTAGAAGTACAACTAGGATTCCTGGTTGGTTGTGTGTGAGGGTAGAGTTGTGTTGTCTGGGAATGTGTTTTGGGAGTGGGATCAGTGTGGGATGTAATTGGATTGGGGGGTGGGGGGAGGTAGGATGAGTGGGTTGGGCTAGTTGTTAGGGAATTAGGGGTTGGACTACTGGTCAGGTGATTAGGGGTTAGAATAAAAGTAGAAGTAGTGGGGGTGGAAATAGGGGCAGGGAGAGGGAGCAAGCCCGAGCAGTGAAAGGCTAACACCGACTATAAGTGTTTCTTTAGGCTTTGGTAAGTATGTAATGTTAGCTTAAATTGTAATATGTTCAACTGAAATTTTAACTGTAATTTAATATGTTTGCACTAAGTTATAGACTATGTTATGGGCACAGAGTATAATTTTCTGACATTCTTAAAAGGATATAGAATTAAAGTTGGGGTTAGTTACAGATGAAACAGGAGAGGAAATGAAATGCTCTTATAGATTTGAGTATTTCTCAAAAGAAACTTGACTTTAGTTGGGGGGGCACTCACTGGAGAGCAATATACAACTGTTTAGTCCTGGTGATGTACTCATCAGTATACAGAGGTTTGACTAAGGAACTATACAGCAGAAATGTACTAATACACTCAGTAACATTTGTTTAAGTTAATGCAGGTAAGGTATTTTACTGTCTAGACACTTGGAAGTTAAGCACCTACATTAGTATTTAGTCTCTTTAGTTGCAGGACAAGTGTCTGTGGGTACCCAGTGCTCAAGAGAAAAAACGAAAATTTCTACTGCTTGATATGGGGGGCAGAGATCTGCTTGACCTGAAGGATGGTTTGGATTACTGAAAGAAAAATAGAAGAAAAATGTAAGAGAGCATTAGGTTAAGGCAGCACATACTGTGTTACTAGTCAGATTGGATTTTTGTTTAGCAATAGTCAATAACAAAAACATCAGGCAATGGTTATTCCTGCTTCAGCACCTGATAACATAAAATATTTTCTTATGGCAACATACAAAAATAAAATGTAAATATATAAAGCAGTCCCCTACTAAATTAAGCAAGATACACTTTCAATGTATTTAAAAACTAGTCAATGCAGTTAGACAGAGCAGTGAAATGTAGCATGTGAAATAGCCCTTCTGGCTCTATAACAGTAAACAAGGAAAACAGAACATATCTAGGTGCATATGTGACAGCAGTTCATTAAGCAGAATTATCTAAAGGCATCCTGCAGTGTTAAAAATAACAGAAACATATAGTATAAGCTGTTGTACTAAAGAATTATGAATTAAACCACAATGTACAGCATACCTTGAATGCAAAAACTTACAGTAGGATGATTACACACCAAGGGAGACAAACAGCTACTATTGGATTTGAAACAAAAAAACAAAATGGCACCTTGGGTTTAAATTACCTCAGGCTATCCAATACAGAACAAGAGCTGGAGGAGGGAGGGGTAAAGACTACAGGGAAGGAGAAGGCTAGCCAATGGTTAAATGAACTCTGCAGACACTCACTGTGAAGTGCAAAAGGAATAGAAACCACTCATTGAACCTTAAGAAAAGGTATGCTACTTTGCACAGTCACTCTACTTTATACTATAAAATCAAGGCAAGTGTAGACATTATCCAATTTACCCGGACATTCTTAAAAGGATATAGAATTAAAGCTGGGGTTAGTTACAGATGAAACAGGAGAGGAAATGAAATGCTCTTTTATAGATTTGAGTATTTCTCAAAAGAAACTTGACTTTAGTTGGGGGGGCACTCTCTGGAGAGCAATATACAACCGTTTAGTCCTGGTGATGTACTCATCAGTACAGAGGTTTGACTAAGGAACTATACAGCAGAAATGTACTAATACACTCACTAACATTTGTTTAAGTTAATGCAGGTAAGGTATTTTACTGTCTAGACACTTGGAAGTTAAGCACCTACATTAGTATTTAGTCTCTTTAGTTGCAGGACAAGTGTCTGTGGGTGCCCAGTGCTCAAGAGAAAAAACTGCAATTTCTACTGCTTGATATGGGGGGCAGATACCTGCTTGACCTGAAGGATGGTTTGGATTAATTAGTATTTAGTCTCTTTAGTTGCAGGACAAGTGTCTGTCGGTGTCCAGTGCTCAAGAGAAAAAACTGAAATTTCTACTTCTTGATATGGGGGGCAGAGACCTGCTTGACCTGAAGAATGGTTTGGATTACTTGAATGCAAAAACTTACAGTAGGATGATTACACACCAAGGGAGACAAACAGCTGCTGTTGGTCTTTGACCCTTGAGCTCCGAGGATTCAACTGGTTTCCTCGGAGCCAATTACTCTATCCTCGATGGCTCAGTCTGGAGCCGTGGCTCTCATGTCGACTCTGAGGGGGACAGTCACCCTGGGTTCTCGTCGGTACCGACCCTCCCTCTCAGAGCCTTGGCTCGACTCAGCTCGGCTCCCACTTCTGCTTCAGAGCTGTTCCCTCTTGCTAGGCATCGACCATCCACCCCCTCAGAGCGGAGGTCTTTTTCGGAGCGGGGGTGAAGACTTTCAAAGCTATAGAGAAGGCTTTATCCTCTGCCAAAGCCATTCCTTTGGAACCTGTGTCCCAGATGCAGGTAGCAACCTCTTCCCCCTGCCACCCCCACAGCGTAGGGAACCAGAGGCCCAAGTAGCCCCCATTGGAGGTGCCTTCTCTTCCGAGACCTCCCCAGATTATCCCACTGGAGAGCTCCCTCGGAAGAGGCTGTGTAAGAGGAAAATGTCGACTCCCCTGAGTCTGTCACATCAGACACTGATTTAGCGGAATCAGAAGGGTCCCCTTGATCCCCCTCTGAGGATGTCTCTTTTTCTGACATCCTAGAATCCTTAGACAGAGGGGTGATTGGAAGATGTCTAACCCTAATGAGGATGAATCAGTGTATCTTGAGGCCTTTGGCTCCTGACCTTCCACCTCCTGGGTGACACCGCCTTATGACCAACTTTTGGGGGTCATATTGCGGAAAGCATGGACCTCTCCAGATTCAGTGGAAGCCATCCTGAGGAGGCCAAACAAATTTATGACAACACCTGAGGACAAGTCTTTCCTTAGTAAGGGAGTTCCAGTTGATGCTATGGTGGTAGCAGTGGCCACCAAGAAGGAATTATCTGAGACATCTTCTAACATCCATCCTCCTAACAAGGAGTCCAGGACGATGGATAGGTATGGGAAGCATACTTCTTCTTCATCGGCATTTACATTAAGATCACTTAATTACCTGACTCATTTTACTCATCTTCAGAGGGATCTCCTGAAAGAGTTAGGAGATAATTTCCAGGGTTCAGTAGCTCCAGTCTCCATGGATAAGGTTTCTACGCAGCTCTCCACCCTTACTTCCATAGCTAACTCCTCCATGAGGCTGATCTCATATGCGGCAGATGGAGCGAGTAGAGCAGCCACACCAGGAATATCCCTCAGGAGACATTCATGGATGCGTCTTTGTAATTTTACGGAATCCTTCAAGTCTTCCTTCACTAACTTTCCCTTTGATGGTTCATCTCTTTTTGGACCCCAAGTGAAAGAGACTTTGACTAGGTGCGAGCAGGAAGGGAAAACCTTATCTGCCATTGGAGTCCGTTTCTTTCTCCTGTCGATACCCTATCCCAAGGATAATACAGGAGGGAAAATGTGGTTCCACAAATCCAAAAAAGGTTTCCCTCCGGCACAAGGTCAACCCTTCCCCAGAGGCAGAGGGGGAGAATATAATGCAAGATGCCGCCCTCGCAGCAGAAGTGGTCCGCAACATCAGGGAGACAGAGAAGCTTTCTCTGATCGTCCCTTCCATCGACCCTGAGGGGTTGCCCAACTGTCCATCTCTGGAGGCAGTTGAGGGTTGTATATCACTGTACCCAAGCACCTGGCTAACCATCATTCAAGATCATTGGGGACACACAATAATATCCAGAGGTTACCTGATTCCCTTTATTTCTGAAACCCCAACAAACCAGTCTCTTCCAGACTTACCACCCATCCAACTAGACCGTGCAACATCAGAGGTCATCTTGTTGCTAAAAAAGCAGTCATCCAAGAAGTCCCTGCAGAGCAAGTAGGATCCAAAACTTACTCTCGGTTCTTTTTAGTTCCAAAAAAGACAGGGGATCTCAGCAGGCTCAACTAGCATGTAAGAAAATCAAAGTTCTGAATGGTCACTCTGCAGACAATATTTCCCTTTATCGGGAAAGACAACTGAATATGCTCAATCGATCACCAGGATGTGTACTACCATATCAAAATGGACAGGCGCTCCAGGAGACACATGTTTCTGGCTGGGAGCCAGTCATTTTCAATTCAGAACACTGCCCTTTGGCCTCACTACAGCCCCCAGAGTGTTTACCAAATGCATGGCAGTGGTAACAGCTCACCTGAGATGTCAAGGATCCCAGGTGTTTCTGTATCTAAATGACTGGCTCCTCACTGCTACCACCAAGCATCAACTCATAAGGACCAGGGATGAGACTCTATCCTTGTGCACCAGCCTAGGCATCACTGTCTACTTGCAAAAGTCAGTCTTATCTCCCTCGCAGCATATTGTATATCTAGGTTCAGAAATAAACACAACCACCATGTCAGTAAGACTAACACAGGAAAGAGTGGAATCTCTACGCAGTCAGGTCAGATCCTTACTAAACAAACAAAGAGTCCAGGCCAGAGTAGTCCTTCAAGTCCTAGGCACTATGGCTTCCACCATCCTATTAGTTCCTCTTGCTCGCCTACAGATGAGAATTCTCCAATGGCTACTATTTGAACAATGGTCGATGCAAGACCTTCCATTATCTCACCAGATATTAATAACAAATGCATGCAAAAAGGATCTGACATGGTGGTTGCACGCAAAACAACTTGTCCCAGGTCATCCACTTGTTCTTCCCCAAGAAAAAGCAGTTTTGACCACGGCCACTTCCCAGATAGGTTGGGGGGGCATTATCTGGGAATGACAGCCCAAGGTACTTGGCAGAACAATGACAACCACTTGCACATCAATGTTCTGGAGATAAGAGCGGTGCTGTATGTGTTGCAAGCACTTCACAGCTCCCTTCCCATCGGGACGATTGCAATTCAGTCAGACAATCTGTCTGTCATGTGGTACATAAACAAACAAGGGGGAACCAAGTCTTACCCTCTTTGTTGAGAGGCCTTAAGAGTTTGGAAATGGGCAATGGATACTCAGCACTTCCTGATAGCAACACATACCCGGGGAAAGCCAACGTGATAGCAGACAAACTCAACCGAGCAATTCTGATGCCTCATGAGTGGTCCCTGAACCCAATGGTTGTGAAAGAGATCTTTCACAGATGGGGCCAGCCTTGCTGCAATTGTTTTGCCACTTACCTGAACACCAAATGCAGCAGCTACTTTGCCCTCATTCCCCATCTGGGGATGTCACCCAGGCATGCTCTAGTTCACGATTGGCCCCCGGGACTTCTTTATGCCTTTCCTCCTTTTCCACTCATCCCCAAAGTAATACAGAAAGCAAGACTGTTGAGGAGTTTCTTGATCCTCATTGCTCCTTACTGGAATCAACAGGTTTGGTTTCCCTTCCTGTGGCCCTACCTCCTGGAGGAACCATGGATTCTGAACTCATCTCCAGATCTCCTGATTTATCAATCGGGACAGTTCCATCCCTCCATCCACACCCTCAAATTGGCAGCATGTCTGCTCCAGTTCCACGAATAGCCAGGTGTATTCCCTTATCCCCTGTGGTCAAACACATCCTAATTTCATCCCACAAACCTTCCATTCAGAAACTATATTCTAGCAAATGGAAAAGGTTTTCCGTTTGGGCTATGAATCAGGGCCTAGATCCACATACGGCTCCTTTAGAATCCATTTATCCTTCCTAACAACAATTTTTCATGAAGGAGCGGCAGCCGATACAGTTAGAGTTCAATTAGCTGCCATCTCCAATTTCCATTTTGATTTTATGGGAAATCCAATCATGCAGCACTCCTTGTGTAAAACTTTCTTAAAAGGAGTTCTCAGGCCTCCAATAAAACAACCATTAGGACCCTGGGACTTAAACTTAGTCCTCTCATCTTTGATGTATGCACCCTTTGAGCCATCCTCTTCTTCAGACTTAAAATTGTTATCATGGAAAACTTTATTCTTGATAGCCATAACATTTCCTAGGAGAGTTTCAGAACTACAAGCTCCTTACATTATCTTTCACAAGGATAGAGGCTCTCTGAGGACGGACCCTTCCTTTCTTCCTAAAGTATGCTCAGAGCACAATCTGAATGCCAGCTTTGAGCTACCTGTATTTTTTCCAAACCACTCTAATAAATCAGAGTATAGACTACACCAGCTAGATGTCCACAGAATACTCAGGTTTTATATACACAGGACTAAAGAATTCAGGAAATCTGGCCAACTTTTTGTTTCATTTTCTGACAAAAGAAAAGGCTTGCCTGTTTCTAAAATTACCCTTTCGAAATGGCTTTCGGATTGCATATCCTTTGCTTACCAACAAGCTGGTAGACAATTACTTGTAAAAGTTAAGGGTCACTCTACTAGGGCTGTAGCTACTTCATGTGCCTTTAGATCTAGGCTCCCAATTGACACTATTTGTGCAACAGCTACTTGGGCAAGACCACATACGTTTGTCACTCATTATATTGGTGAGACAAAAAGAAAGTTTTAAGGTGAGGCCAATGGAACATATCAGGGACATAAAAAATCAAAAGGAAGACAAAATCATAGCCTGTCATTTTAAAGATGTACACAATAGTAACGTTTCTGTGCTCCAGGGTAGTGTTTTAGAACAAATATATGTTAGAGATGATGATGAAACTTTTTTGAAAGAAAAGTTGTTGTATAAGGAATCTGTTTTTATTCGTAAATATGATACAGTGGTTCCTATGGGACTGAATGGAGATATTAACTGGAAGTATTTTATTTAATTGTTTAATTATCTGACTGTATAATTGAATAATTGTGTTTTTGATTTTGTATATAAGGTAGTAAAACTTTTGATGTATTTTGTAATCCATGAAGGTCTTGTACCAAGGCGCTAGAGAATTAAAGTGCTTTGGGTCTGAGCCAGTGGTTTTGCTTCTTTTTTCTGCATAGTTGTTTGGATTCAGTCTGCAATAAAGCCTGTTAACTTTGGACTGTGTAGTGCTGTCTTCCTTTGTTGTTTTTTTTTTTTTTTGCATATTAAGAGATTTGCAGCATGCAACGTGCACCTATTTAATGGCTTTATTATATATCTATATGTATGTGCGCATATGTATGTCTATGTACATATAAATTATATACATATATATATATATATATATATATATATATATATATATATATATATATATATATATATATATACACATATATACATATACACACACACACACACACACACACACACACACACACACATATAGGTTGTAAGCTTGGAAGTGGAGCATATGAGCGACATGTTAGGCTGAATGCTGTCCTAAATAGACAGTGTTCGTGTCCAGGGAGATCGCCACCATATCACACTGACCTACCATGGTCTTTTAGGTAGTGGACAGGTTGAAACCTCTGGCCTGTCTGTCCACCTGTAGAGTATTTACCTTTGAGGACTGTCACTGGCTACTTAGGTCTTTCTAGTTAGGGTGATATCGCTGAGGACAATGTCTTCTCAGATGATAAGCACTGGGTGGGCTTCAGTGTTTCTGGAGAGACTCTTTCTTGTTCCTGGCATGAGATTCCAGTTTTTAGATAATTCTGCCTGGTTTCAGGCACTTGACCTTTTATCTATGGGAAGGACTCATGCCATGCCCTTTAAGACTTGACTATCACCTGCCTTCAAAAGCTTCTCATGATTCATCAGATAATCTTTTTTTTTTCTTTTGTATAATGTTTATTTTTGTCTTTGCTAAACGAGGTTTTGGAGAACCTACTTTAAAGAAGTCACCTCCTCGAGCCTTCTACTCTTGATATTTACCACAGGATCTGGAATTGTCGAATTATTGTAAAGTTTTACCTAATCACAGCTTGATTCAGTTATATGGGAGTATCAAGTCTGTGACCTATTTCATTTTGGATTATGCACTATATAAGGTACTGAGGTATCCCTTTGTTGGGTAATGAATACTCTCCTAATGATGAGGGATTAACGCTACTCTTCCATGTTCCTTCTTGATCTGTCTGCTGCATTTGATGAGTCGGACTATGACCTGCTTTTGGACTTGTAATGGACACCTGTGGTACTTTAGTTACTGCTCTGGACTGTTATATACTGGTTTGCATTTTCAGAATGTAACAGACAGGTAGTATCTGGAGTTAATATCTCTTCCAGTCTTTCTGTTACATGCATACATACATACAAATATTTAAAGTATGGGCATTAATGTCCTTCCAGATTGCCAGTATATACTACAAAGTTGTTCCCATAAAAACTGTTCAGGCTGTTTTTTAAAAATATCTAAACTAGTGCTTGCTTTAATGTAATTTGGTAGTCTGTTCCATGCATCAGCTACTCTGTCAGAGAACCAATTAGTACACTTCTCATTCCTATAGAATCTTCTACATAGGTTATCTGATGACTCTCTAGTACTTTTTGATAACCCCACACATTCCCACATGTAGTTGTCTCTAAATGCCCTATATACCAGAATTAGATCTCTTAAATATCTGTAAGAGACATTAACCAAGTTCTGATATTTATGTCTTTCATAATAACTTAAAATTTCACATCCATAGATGCCCTTGCTATATTTCTGCTGTACTCTTTCCAGTTTACTCATGCTTGTCTTCTTATAAGGTTTCCATATTGTTATTCCATACTCAAGTTTGGGTCTAATGTAACTAACAAACAATGACTTCATCATTTCTGATTTACTAGACTTTGTAAATCTTTTTATACAACCTAAACTTGTATAGGTTCATAGGTAGGTACTAGACTATCTGCCCAAAGGCATTTATAAGCCTAGCTGGAATGTGTTGGCTTTCTCCGCCCCCTTAGATTAGTTCCCTGTGCCTCTGTCCAGCACAGCCATTGAAGTGATCCCTGGGGTAAACTTTCTGTTTCCCATCCACTCGTCAAGATTTCTTTTGAAAAGGTTAGCATGGAGCTCTGCCTAATGTAGATTGGAATCTTGTTCCAGAGCATGGGAAGTCTCTTGGACAGGAATCTATCCCTCCAGCAGGTCCTATTTATTGTTGTGGTGAGTTTGAGATCCCTGGAGCGTGTTGCTTGAGGGGATATGGTTTTCTTTAGGTGGAGTATGTCCATCAATTCTGGGTTGGACATGGCCTTGTATGTCAGGCAGAGATCACCCCTGAGTAGGCGGTATGCAAGCAAGTACAGCTGGAGTTTCTTCAGTCGAGCTGCATAGGGCATCTGCTTGAGGCCAGTGATCCTCTTGGTGAGGTACTTGTGTGGTCTTTCCAGTTGTTGAAGGTATCTTGTAAGGTACATCCCAAATGGGGCATTGTACTCTATGATGGGTCTTATGAATAATGCATAGAGGGACCCAATGACCTCTTTCAATCTGGACGCAAACCCTTTTGTGATTAGGTGGGCCACATAGAAGGATTTTCTAACTGCTTTGGCAATGTGATTATCAAAGGAGAGGTTACTATCTACTTGGGTCCCCAGATCCATTATGACCTCTTCCGTATTTAGGGGGCTACCACCTATGTGGTAGTTTGTGGGTACTTTGTTTTTTCCAAAGGGGATAACTATGCACTTTTTGGCATTTAGCTTGAGGCCATGGTTTTGACACCAGGTATCTGTCTCAGTGAGACCTTTTTGGATGATGTCTGTGTCAGCCAGAGAGTCAATTATAGCCCCTAGTTTGCAGTCGTCTGCAAACTTGGTCAGCCATAGTCCTCCTGTGCTTGCCTGCACCTCTGAGAAGTATATGCTGAATATAGGACTGAGCCCTGGGGAACGCCACTTGTAACCGGTTTAGAGTCAGACCTAGCTCCCGCAACTCTTACCAATTGGGTTCTGTCCGTGAGCCAGTTGGCCACCCATCTCATGATGTAGGGGTTTATGTTCAAGCTGGTGAGCTTGTCTATAATACCTGAGTGGGGAATGGTGTCGAAGGCCTTTGCAAGGTCTAGGTAGGCTGTGTGGACCACCTTTCCCTTGTCTATAGCCTTGGTAACTGTCTCAAAGAAGTCCACTGGGTTTAAGAGGCATGATCTGCCCTTAACAAAGCAGAACTGGGTAGGGTCCTGTGTTTGGAGGTTTCCAATGTCTCTGTTAATGAGATCCATGATGATGCGCTCCATAGCTTTGCAGACCAAGCTAGTCAGGCTTATAGGGTGATAGTTCCCATGGTCCGTTGTGGCTCCACCTTTGTGGAGTGTGCGCCACTCTATGAGCACATAGCCTGTGGAGAGGCTAAGTTTAAACAGTGTGTTTAGGTGAGGGGTTAGTTCATCTTTGAGCTCGTGTAGGACGCAGCCTGGGACACTGTCCGGTCCCATTGATGCTGTATTTTTGGCTTTGGAGAGGGCTGTTTTAACCTTGAGTGTCTGTGATTTCAGGGGCACTACATTCTTCTGGTATAGTTATGGGTCCTTTTGAGGGTGGGGGGGGTGAAGTTTGCACTGAACCTGTCTGCCAGGATGTTGGCTATATCAGTCGGTTCAGTGTATTTTGTGCCATTCTGCACTAACT
Source organism: Protopterus annectens (assembly GCF_019279795.1). Classification (NCBI taxonomy): domain Eukaryota; kingdom Metazoa; phylum Chordata; order Ceratodontiformes; family Protopteridae; genus Protopterus; species Protopterus annectens. The sequence continues at coordinate 775,099,305 of NC_056733.1, forward strand.
CCGAGCAGATCTGAGAATTGCCACTTAGATTCTTGACATAGCTAAAGAATGCCTTATGGTTATCTTTGGAGTCCATGGCAATTTTTCTTTCGAAGCTAGCATTGGATGATTTTATGAAGGAACGTAGTTTCTTGCTGATACTGATCAGGGATGTCTTCCTTTCTTGGGATTTTACTCTTTTCTGTACTAGTTTCCTCCTTCTATTGTATAACTATCATTAACCAATTGGTTGATGTGATTAGTAAAAACTCATAGCTAGAACGACCCACATACCCTGGTGCTTAAATGAGTCTACAGTTTCAGTCACTGGGTGCTGTATTAAATATTCACCTTTCAATTTATGTCTCCCAAAACTCATAATCTTAGTTTTTGATGGACTGTATTTAACAGCATATAATTTTCCTGTCCCAAATGGTCAAGTTAGTCAAGTTCTTTTGCAGACATTCCCTATCTGTAGCACATGTTATCAGTTTATCCAATTTCTAGGTCATCTGCATGATGACTGTAGAATACCAAAGATGAAAAAGATAGATCTGAAAGATACAATCTAAACAAGTAAGGGTCTAGGACAGAGCTTGTGAGACACCCTGACTGTAACCAAGAATTTCACCAGTCCTATTAGTAAGCTATGCAGCTATTCATCTTATCAACAATAAATCAATACCTAGTTGATCTAATTTATTGATCATTGTTTTGTGTATGACTGTCAAATCATCATCTTCTTCTTTCAGCTGTTCCCATTAGGGGTCACCACAGTGGATCATCTGTTTCCATTTCTTCCTGTCCTCTGCATCTTGCTCTGTCCCACCAACCACTTGCATGTCCTCTTTTCCTGTTACCTGGCAGCTTCATCCTTAGCAACTTTTTCCCAATATACTCTGCATCCCTCCTCAGCACATGTCCAAACCAATGTAATCTTGCCTCTCTGGCTTTGCCTCCAAACCTTCCAACCTGGGCTGACCCTCTAATATACTTATTCCTAATCCTGTCCACCCTTGTCACACCCAGTGCAAATCTTAACATCTTTAACTCTGCCACATCCAGCTCTAACTCCTGCCTTTTTGTCAATGCCACTGTCTCCAACCCATATTCATCAAGGACACCCACACCTCAAGACTGGTGGCAACGCACGATGCATCAGAGACCATCCAGGTGCAATTAACCATAGGCAAGACTGCTCTGCAAATTGTAGCATGTTACAGGCCACCCTCACAAACTCAGGAACCTCACATGGCCTTCCTGAAAACACTAGAGGGGATAAATGTATCACCAAACACCATCATACTAGGTGACTTCAATTACCCTAATATAGACTGGGAACACTACTCAAGCCCAAACACCCTAGCCCAAAAGTTCCTGGAATTCATAAACTCAAATGCCATGGAACAACTAGTCACCATCCCCACAAGAGGAGAAAACATACTTGATCTCATCATCACGAACATGGGAGCACAATGTTCAACACCGAAGTATACCCCTCACTGGTGAGATCAGATCACAAACTAATCTCTGGAGGTCCTCATCCCACCCCACCTGAAATAAAAAGACCACAGTAAAGAACTTCGAAAGCCGACTTCACACTTCTAAAGACTAGTGTGGTCTCCTTTAAGGCCCCTCGAGGCGTGAGGAAAACAGTACTCAAGCAGCTGAATCACTTACAAATGCCTTCTACCAGCACCTGCAGGACTGCATGGATAAGGCAATCCCAAGCAAAACAAAGACTCTTTGTACCAAAGGCAAGCGTCCAGTCTGGTGGACCCCAGCCATAAACAAACTCTACAACAAAAGGAGGAAGCTAATACAAGATAGAGCAAAATCCTTAAAAGGTAAGACACCCTTGATCACTATAAGCAAAAGACTAAGAGCTCTCATAAAATCATCCAAAGCAAATTTTGAGAGAAAAATAGCTAAAGACTCAAAAGACAATCATAAGGCCTTCTTTAGCTATGTTAGAAACCTGGGAGGAAACTCCCAGATATGCTCAGAACTAGTTCAAAATGATGTGAAGATTACTGATCCTACAGACATTGCCAACATACTGGCTGACAGGTTCAGTGCAAACTTCTCCCCTCCCCAAAGGAGAGATATCTATACCAAGCGATTGCAGCCCCCCAAACATCTCCAACGCCCAAGTGAGAACTGCTCTCTCCAAAGCAAAAAACACAGCATCCATGGGACCTGATGGTGTCCCCGGCTGTGTGCTCCACGAACTCAACGAGGAATTAAACCCACAGCTAGGACAGCTGTTTAATCATAGTCTCCAAACATCTCCAACGCCCAAGTGAGAACTGCTCTCTCCAAAGCAAAAAACACAGCATCCATGGGACCTGATGGTGTCCCCGGCTGTGTGCTCCACGAACTCAACGAGGAATTAAACCCACAGCTAGGACAGCTGTTTAATCATAGTCTTACCTCTGGATACGTACCCAGGGAGTGGCGCACTGCAACTGTGGTCCCACTTCACAAAGGCGGTGCCTCCACCGACCCTGGAAATTACCGGCCCATTAGCTTGACAAGCGTTATCTGCAAAGCCATGGAGAGGATCATAATGGACCTCATAAATAAAGACATAGGGAATTTGCAGACTTTGGATCCATCCCAGTTTGGCTTTGTCAAAGGCAGATCATGCCTTCTAAACTTGGTTGACTTTTTGAAACAGTCACTAAAGCCATTGATGAGGAAAGGCAGTCCATACAGCCTACGTCCAACTGGCGAAGGGCTTCGATACAATACCCCACTCGGGTATCATTGAAAAACTCATCAGCTTAAATGTTAACCCATACATCACAAGATGGGTTGCAAACTGGCTGAGTGACAGAACCCACAGGGTCAGAGTTGCTGGCGCCATGTCAGACTCAAAGCCTGTCACAAGTGGTGTACCACAGGGCTCAGTCCTGGGCCCACTCTTGTTTGGCATCTACTTTTCCAAAGTACAAGCAAACACAGGAGGTTTATGGCTGACAAAGTTTGCAGATGACTGCAAACTGGGCCATAGTAGAAAACACATCTGACACAGATATCCTTCAGAAGGGTCTCACAGAAATGGATAACTGGTGCCAGAGCCATGGCCTAAAGTTAAATGCCAAAAATGCATAGTCATACCCTTGGGAAAAACAAGGTTACCCCTAGCTACCAAATAGGTGGCAATCCACTGAGCACAGAAGAAGTTATCAGGGACCTGGGGACCCAGGTTGATAGTAGTCTGTCATTCGACACCCATGTAGCTAAAGTAGTTAGGAAGACCTTCTACATTGCCCACCTTATCATGAAGGGATTCTCATCTAGATCAAGGGAGGTCATAGTCTCCCTATACTCATCACTCATCAGACCAATGATTGAGTACAATGCCCCATTCGGAATGCATCTGACCCGACACTTGCAGCAGCTGGAGAGGCCACAAAGTTCCTCACCAAAAGGATAAAGGGTCTCAAACATCTGTCCTATGCTGCCCGACTGAAAGAACTCCAGCTCTATTCAGTCGCTTACCGGTTGCTCAGAGGTGACCTTTGCCTAACATACAAGGCCATGTCAAACCCAGATTTGATGAATATGCTTCACCTCAAAAAATCTAGATCCGTCAGAGCCACAAGGGCGGCAGACTTAAACCTCGACACGGCTATTAATAGGACGTGCTGGAGGGATAGATTCATCACCCAAAGACTCCCTATGCTGTGGAATAAAATCCCGGTATATGTGAGGCAGAGCACCTCGCTGGCCTTGTTCAAGAGAAATCTTGACCAATGGATGGGAGATCGCAGATATACCCCAGGGATTACCTCAGTGTCACTGCTCGACAGAGGCACAGCAAAATAATGGGTATAGTTCCCCATACTAAAGGGGTGGCGTAAGCCACAAAACTATGGGCTAGGCTTGTAAATGCCCTCGGGCAGATAGTCTAGTATGAACCTATGAACCTATGAACCCATATAACATAGCTGGTCTCACTACCCTCTTGTAGCCCTTCCCTTTCACTCTTACTGGTACTCGTCTGTCACAAATCACTCCTGACACTCTTCTCCACCCACTCCATCTTGCCTGTACTCTCTTCTTCACCTCTCTTCCACACTCACCATTACTCTGAACTATTGATCCCAAGTATTTAAACTCATTCACCTTTACCACCTCTACTTCTTGCATCCTCACCATTCCTCTATCCTCCCTTTCATTCACACACATATATTCTGTCTTAGTCCTGCTGACCTTCATTCCTCTTCTCTCTAGAGCATATCTCCACCTCTCCAGGGTCTCCTCCACCTGTTCCCTACTCTCACTACAGATCACAATGTCATCTGCAAACATCATAGTCCATGGGGACTCCTGTCTGATCTTGTCTGTCAACCTGTCTATTACCATTGCAAATAAGAAAGGGCTCAGAGCTGATCCTTGATGTAATCTCACCTCCACCTTAAACGCAATCGTCACTCCCACCGCAGACCTCACCGCTGTCACACTACCCTCGTACATATCCTGTACCACTCTTACATACTTCTCTGACACTCCCAACTTCCTCATACAATACCACATCTCCTCTCTAGGCACCCTGTCATATGCTTTCTCCAATTCTACAAAAACACAATGCAACTCCCTCTGACCTTCTCTGTACTTCTCCATCAACACTAAGAGCAAACATCGCATCTGTAGTGCTCTTTCCCGGCATGAAACCATACTGCTGATCACTAATCATCACGTCCCTTCTTAACCTAGCTTCCACTACTCTTTCCCATAACTTCATGCTGTGACTGATCAGTTTAATCCCTTTGTAGTTACTACAGCTCTGCACATCACCCTTATTCTTAAAAATCAGTACCAAAACACTTTTTCTCCATTCCTCAGGCATCCTCTCACTTTCCAAGATTTCATTAAACAATCTGGTTAAAAACTCCACTGCCATTTCACCTAAACACCTCCATGCTTCCACAGGTATGTCATCTGGACCAACAGCCTTTCCATTCTTCATCGTGTTCATAGCTATCCTTACTTCCTCCTTGCTAATCCATTGCACTTCATGATTTACTATCCCCACATCATCCAACCTTCTCCCTCTCATTCTCTTAGTCATCAACCCCTCAACGTACTCTTTCCATCTGCTCAACACACTCTCCTCACTTGTGAGTATGTTTCCCTCATTATCCTTTATCACCTTTACCTGCTGCACATCTTTACTAGCTCGGTCCCACTGTCTAGCCAATCTGTACAGGTCCTTTTCTCCCTCCTTAGTGTCCAACCTTTCATACAACTCTTCATATGCTTTATCCTTTGCCTTCGCCACCTCTCTCTTTGCCATGCATCTCATCTCCTTATACTCTTGTCTACTTTCTTCATCTCTCTGACAATCCCACTTCTTCTTTGCCAACCTCTTTCTCTGTATACTCTCCTGTACTTCCTCATTCCACCATGTCTCCTTGTCATCCTTTCTCTGTCCAGATGTCATACCAAGCACCTTTCTAGTTGTCTCCCTTACTAGCTCTGCTGTAGTTACCCAGCTATTTGGTAACTCTTCACTGCCACCCAGTGCCTGTCTTAACTCATCCCTGAACTCCACCTCACAATTACCCTTTTACAATTTCCACCATTTGATCCTTGGTGCTGCCCTCACACTCCTCCTCCTCTTCTTGATCACCAGCGTCATCCTACAAACCACCATCCTATGCTGCCTAACCACTTTCCCCGGTCACCACTTTACAGTCTCCAATCTCCTTCAAACTGGCCCTCCTACATAATATATAATCCACCTGTGTGCTTCTTCCTCCACTCTTGTATGTCACCCTATGCTCCTCCCTCTTGTTAAAATACGTATTCACCACAGCCATGTCCATCCTTTTCGCAAAATCCACTACCATCTGACCTTCTGCATTCCTTTGTTTAACACCATACCTACTCATCACTTCCTCATCCCCTCTGTTCCCTTCACCAACATGCCCATTGAAATCTGCTCCAATCACCACTCTCGCACCCTTGGGTACAGTCATCACCACTTCATCCAACTCACTCCAAAATTTTTCTTTCTCATCCATCACACACCCAACTTGTGGAGCATATGCACTAACAACATTCATCATTACACCATCAATTTCTAGCTTCATAAACATCACTCTATCCAACACTCTTTTCACCTCCAAAACACTCTTAGCATACTGTTCCATTAGGATAACTCCTATGCCATTTCTCCTCACATCCACACTCTGATAAAACAATTTGAACCCACCTCCAATACACCTAGCCTTACTCCACTTCCAACTGGTCTCTTGCACACACAATATACCAACCTTCCTTCTGTCCATCATATTGGCTAGCTCTCTCCCTATACCAGTCATACTGACAACATTCAAAGTTACGACCCTCACTACCACAGTCCTACCTTTCTCCTCTCTTCCTGCATTCGGCCATGCCTTCTGCCTCTTCTGCTCCCTCGGCCAACAGTAGCCCAAATTCTGCCAGCACCCTGTTGGCTAACAGTACTGGTGGCGGTCATTGTTAACCCGGGCCTCGACTGATCCGGTATGCAAATATTTACTGCTGTCCGCATGAATGAGTTGGCAAAGTTTTACGCCGGATACCCTTCCTGACGCAACCCTCCCCATTTATCCGGGCTTGGGACTGGCACAAAGAAATGCACTAGCTTGTGCATCCCCAGTGGCTAAATGCTGAAGTTAAATCCATATAAATTACATCATAGCACAATTTTTCATTCATAGCTGTTATATCATTATAAAACATCATGTTACAGGTGTTAATAGAACTGTTTTCAACATGTACATGCTGATATACGGTTTCAAGTCCCAACCTATCCAATTCTGACAATAACATATCCAATATTATCTTCTCCATTATTTTCCACCACATGAAAGTAGACTTAAAGGTTTGTATGACTCTGGGATTGTCCTACTCCCCTTTCCCTTA
>NC_056733.1:775106704-775122945 GCF_019279795.1 Protopterus annectens
ATTGTATTATTCAGTCAGGGACAGGAAACTGCATTGATATTCTGTGAGGAAAACTGCATTTCTTGTAAGATTGTTTTATTCAGTCAGGGACAGGAAACTGCATTAATATTCTGTCAAATGATTGTTAGATTGTTTATTCAGTCAGGGACAGGAAACTGCATTATATTCTGTAGGAAAACTGCATTTTTGTTAGATTGTTTATTCAGTCAGGGACAGGAAACTGCATTAATATTCTGTCAGGAAAACTCATTTTTGTTAGATTTTTATTCAGTCAGGGACAGAAGAAAAAAAAAAACTGCAGTTCTGTCATAGACTAGGTGAACAGGATAGGACAAGGTTAGACAGTCATTCTGAAGAGAGTATAACAAAATCTGTGGTACACGTAAAATTGAAGGTAATAGATAATATTACTAAAGGTAACTACATAGTAAACAAATGGGTAATTATAACTGTGGTGCAAAAACATCAAAAGACCCACCATTAACAGAAGATGGTAAATATATGGAGGTACAGCGCCCAGATAATGTTAGATATTTTTCAAAATAGGTAACTAAGTATGATTTTGATGGAAAATTAGATAAATCTTCACTTCTCAAATTGATAAAGCAATTAAAAGCAGATTCCAAGGTGCAAGTTAAAAAACAGTGACAATTAGGAGTTCCCCAGGCACACAGATGGCTGGAGGAAGCAAATCGAAGAGACCAGAAAGAAAAAAATTCTAAAACAATGTTTTTAGATAAAGAGGATAACCACCTAGTACTAGCTTCAGCACCCTCTCCCCCACCAGCATATGGGGCAAATAATCAACACAGGATGCCTCCTCTACATCCTGTAGTTACAGGAGGTGAGGACTCTGTAAAAATAAAGCTAGTTAAAGTTAGGGGTCAAATAGGGACTAAGTCCAAAACAAAAAACACAAATGATGATAAGAAAAATTTCGAAGTCTGGCGATTGTGTAGTGAAACCCAGGCCACGACTAGTGGGGAAGAAGAACTCTGTCCTCTTATTGAGGTACCTAATCCCAGAGCAGGTCAGGATAACCAAGACCCTACTTTATTAGTATATAGACCCTGGAGTCCTGAGGATATTCGGTAGGCCACTGAGGGTATTCCCCACCCTAGGATCAACTTTCCAAAATTTTCAGAGGACCTGCAAGGTATGACGCTAAGCTATCACCTAAATTGAGAAGAGATAGAAAAAGTGGTAAGACAAATTGTAGGTCCAGACTGACACATGGTCTGTGGTAACTGGAATCCTTGTGACACTCAGCGGAGACCCCTTCCACATAACAATGTAGGGTTAGATACCCAGGTGACAGGGCTTACAAACCGAATTTCTGATAAGTGGAAACCACGGGCAGACTGGACCTGTATTAATCAATGTGTCCAGCAAGAAGGCGAGTCAGTTGACCACTATTTTGCTAAGCTCATAGAGTGCTTTAATAATTATTGTGGGGTGCAAATCCCTGATAACCAGACAGAGGACTCCCCCTATGAACAACAGTTAAAAAATGCCTTTCTGAAGGGGAGCAGTGCTCCTATTAGTAGTTTTATTACAAAACACATGGTAGATCATCGTACAAGCAGATTACAACCACTGCTCGAGTATGTAAGGCATGCTGAGAGGCACTTTAATAACAAAAAGGAAAAAGAAAATGTAGGAATTTTCATTAGAAGACGGGGTTGAGGTATATGTGGTACATCCAGGGAAAAAGGGCAAAAATAGAGAAGGTAGGCAGTCTGACCAATGGTCAGAAGATTTTGAGGGACGTAAAAAGAGGGGAGAATGTTTTAAATGTGGGAAGAAAGGTCACATGGCAAGGGATTGCAAAGGGAATAGTAGGACAATGACGGATGAATGTGGCAGGATAACTGACTATATGATAGCCAGGGAAGCACAGGGAAGGGTTACAATACAAAGCAGGATAAATGGAAATGTAGAAGTAAAAATGGAGGAAGCACAGGATGGTGGAGGGGATGACAATGAAAATGAAAGTGATGAGGTATTAGACTTGGTGCTTCTGTGCTTGGAACTCTTTTTAGCAGATACCAAGCTAGAAGTCGCTCTTTTGGTGGAAGGAAGAGAGGTTAGCTTTTTGTGTGATTATGGGGCTTCACGGACCCTGATACATCCCTCCGAATTACCGGAGTGTACATGGTCTTCGGATTACATATTTGTTAAGGCTGAAGAAATGGGCAGCTGCTATGTAGCCTCGGGAGCCTCTCTCACACAAAAACTTATGGATCACAGATCCCAGTAACAGGGCTGGGACAGAGAAGCTGTACCAGAAAAGTGTCTGCAAATGCCCAATAAATCTCTTAGGGCAGAGACTTGATGCAGTTATATGGCATAGCTGGTGGTTCCGACTATACAAGGGATGCAGTGTTAACAATGACAGACTGACATCTGCGAAGTGCATGATAACTGTGTAAAGTGCAGCCAAGAGGTGTAGGATGTTTGTATTGGTACCTGTCAGGACCTCGATTGGCCTCACTGGCCCAGGGACTGTAACCAAGGAACCAATGTATTTTGCCATTAGTAAATTTCCCTCATTAGATATTAAGAAGCCAGCCATTATTGCACTGCACCCCTGTATTTTCGGGTGACACACAAGGGCCAGATGAGGACTACAGAGATAAGCTGTTTAAATATCCCACAGCAAGGCTAGTGTTACATAACCTATACTGGGACACAATGGGGAAATAGCATAGCCAGCTGGGGTCTCTGCCTAAAAGAAATGACAGCATCTCTATTGTAAATCTGACCTCCTACCACATGTAAGCCTCACTAAAAGACAGAACAACACAAAATGGGTAGAGTTGGGCAGGAATATTACCAGATGTAGAAATACAGACCAGGGAGGAACTTTTCAGAGCAGGGAGTACAGGTACAAAAAATTGAACTGGGTAACTCAGGACTAAACCAACAGTACACCTAAGTTTCAAAAATACTTGAAAATACTCCTGTTAAAGGAGGAAGAGAATGCTCTGAAAGGTATTCCAGATAAACTGTGGTCCACAGGGAAATCAGATGTAGACCTTATTCACACGGCAGGACCAGTAGTGATTACTCCAAAATCAACTTTTAGACCTCAAAAATGTCAATACCCGCTAAGAAAATATGCAGAGGCAGGGATAAAGCCCATTATAGCTGCACTCCTTAAAAGTGGTGTGTTGATTGAATCTCCTGATTCACCATGTAACACACCTTTGTTCCCAGTTAAGAAGGCAAATGGAGAGTGGTGCATGGCTCAAGACCTGCAGGCTGTAAATGAGGCAGTAATACCTAGGGTACCTGATCCACATACCCTCTTAAATGTGTTAAAACCTCATCAGAAATATTTTCTGTAGTAGATATTAGTAATGCATTTTCTCAATTCTGATACATCCAGACAGTAGATTCTGGTTTGCATTTACTAGGCAGATACACACACACTCGACTACCATTGTTGTTATTGTGGAGCCCCACTCTATTCTCACAAGAGATGTCAGTATCCTACAAGATTTAGCCCACCGAGAAATAGTCAAATCCTGCTTTATGTTGATATTATCTTATTAGCAGCTCCCACTTTACAAGCTTGCCAAGAAGACACGCTAGCATTGCTACGATTTTTAGCTGCTGAGGGACACAAGGTAAATAAGGAAAAATTGCAACTCTGGAAAAGCAGGTCCGATATTTTAATATAAATCTGATGGAGGTGGTGAACCTTGATGAGGACAGAAAAATAGCTATTTTGCAGGCTCCAAAACCTATTACCAAAAGGGAAATGATGTCCTTTTTGGGTATGACTAACTTCTGTCGAAGTTGATTCAAACTATGCTTTGGAAGTGGCACCTTTGTCTGACCTCATATACAAAAAGCCTATGGCAGCACAGGACCGTGATTTGACACTGGAGGCGATTTAGCCTTTTGTAATTTAAAACAGTTAATAGCCGCCTTCTTTGTCATGGGTTACCAAATTCATCACAAGCCGCTTTTTAAACTGTAGACTGTAAGCACGGCTATATGACATCAGTCCTGACGCTAATAATGATGGGGATACAATGTCCCATTGCTATTATTCATCACAGTTAGATCCAGTGGCGCGGTCCTTACCCCACTGTGTTCAGGCGGTTGTTGCAGCTGCTATGGCAGTACAGGCTTCGGCCTCAGTGGTTTCGTTTCACCCACTCACCCTAAGGGTCCCTCATGCAGTAGCAATTATTTTGTTACAAGAAAAGGTAGCATACCTTTACCCAGCTAGACATCTCTCCTGCATGACTGTTTTGCTGAGCCAGCCTCACATGACAATCGAACGGTGCACAACCCTGAATCCATCAACTCTGCTCCCTACCCCTGTAGATGGTACTTCACATCACTGCCTGCAGGAGATCGAGCAGACAACATTACTTCCAGGGAAAGACCTCACAGATATACCTTTAACAGATGCTGATCTGACATATTATGTAGATGGCTCATGCAAAAAGAACCCAGCAGGACAGAACCTAGTGGGCTATGGTGTAGTATCCGACACAGAGGTTATCGAGGCAAAACCTTACCACGACATTTGTCTGCACAGGCGGCAGAATTAATTGCACTTACTCATGCATGTACTTTAGCTAAAGGTAAGCGTGCAAATGTTTTTACTGACAGTCAATATACATTTTCCACGGTGCATGTGTTTGCACAGCAATGGAAAAACCAAGGTATGATTACATCAACTGGTAAACCCATAAATCATACACAGCTCATATTGGATCTTTGAAACTCCATTCACTACCTCTCAGTGTTTAGCTATCTGCAAATGTGCAGCTCACACAAACAGCAGGATGCTATCTCAAAAGGTAACGCAGCATGGACACTGCTGCAAAGCAAGCAGCTGCAGAAGCTTGTTTACACCTTCCTTTGTAGAAGATTTAGAACCCCTCTGAAAGTCTAAATTTGGACATGCTACAAACAATGCAATCACTGACCACAGGTAGAAAAGGCGCGCATAAAACAGGGGGTCATTTTCAGGAGGTTGCTTCAGGCATCCAAAGAAGGGAAACCAATTACCTTCTAATCTTTTTTCGACATGTAGCATTATTGAGCCATGGGCACGCCATGTTCCCCAACAGGGGAATAGTACAGATAGTGAATCAGGTGTTCACTACATGGATTTTCAAACTACTCTAAAATTTTGTTTAGCATGTCAGATTTACAATCAATATCATGCACAAGGAGCAGCGGGTCCAGTCATGTGGAGTTTCCCACACCTCCATACCCATTTCACACCATTTGCATGGATTTTATAGAGTTAAATAAAATGTGAAAATAAAAGTACTGCCTTGTCATTATAGATATGTTCGAGGTGGGTGGAAGCTTTTCCAACCAGGGAACCCGCCGGATGCAGCTTACAGTAGCAAAGGTTCTTGTGAAAGAAATTGTTCCTAGGTTGGCATTCCGGGCGAATATATAGTGACAACGAACACACTTTGTGAACCAAACTATACAACAGCTAAGTAAGTTTTTGGCATTTCTCTAAAAAATCACTGTGCTTATCATCCTCAGTCTGCAGGGTTGGTCGAAAGACATAATGGTACACTTAAAAGTAAACGGAGGAAATTAATGGCTGAAACTGGGAAAACTCTGGTTGTATTCCGTTTACCCCTGGAAGTGCACTCGTTGAACATGATAACAGTTCCCTCAGCAAAGCGGGCTCACCCCATAGAAACTGTATGGGAGGGCTGCATTGTACACCCCAATGTCCTCTCATGCCTTCAGACCAGGAAGCTGATCTTACATTAGCTGAATATATGAAGAAAAGTGTTAAATTCTAAACATCTGTTCCAGTCTAATTCTGTTTCAGGTTCAGAGCAGACTAAGGCACCGGAAATAACAGTAACTCCAGGACACTGGGTGTGGATCAAGATCGTGAAGAGGAAGAACTGGGCATCACCGGCGGGAAGGTCCCACCAGGTGCTTTTGACACCGACTGCAGTCAAGATTGCAGAGCTGAGTCAGTGGATCCATCTGACACACTGCAAGTTAGTGAAGAAATTTGAATTGGGTAAAATCTTACCTCCATCGGACCCTAAGCACAAAAGTCTGGCTACAAAGGGGGTCAGATCAATAGGAAATGATCCTTCTCAAACCCAGTGAAGCAATCATCGGTGCTAAGGTCCTATAGGGTAGAGAATAAGATAAAATACCCAGTTTAAACCCGACATGACTGCACCAAAGAAAGTTGAATTCCATCCTTTTGGGAAAACTGAAGAAAACAGAACACTGGAACGACAACCCTTTCCACAAAAATATTGTATGGTAATCTCATTGACTGTAATTGTGGTCATTGTTTTCCTGCTGCGGCCGTTTCTCTTTTCCCCCACATTTACCAAACCCCCAAAATGGCATCCTGCTTTCAGCACATATAATATCAAGTACCATATGCAGATACCCTTAATGTCTCTAATTGTTGGATCTGTGCAGCTATACCAACTGCACATGGAGGATTACCTTTAGTGGCATCTCCACTAAATGTTACCGAAACATGGACAGGCTTGTTGAGCAACACAGCTAATATTACATCTGCAAATGCGGTTGCCTTACAGCTGGCTTTCCATCAAAACAGAACTGTGTGTTTTCAGAAACTTGACAGAACTAGGGTAGGATGGAGCCATTGTAACAAAACAGTGGTTTATAACTGCACTGCATACAGGTCGGGTTGTGTGGCAAATTTTTCATCTATAAGAAAACTTGTTAATAGCGCTATAATTAACTTTGTCCAGGAAATGGAAACTGTCTATTGGAAAATGTTAAAAAGACAGCAGGATTTGGGGGATCGCTTAAGACAACATCACCATTAAATAAATTTTTATTTTGTGTGGGGAAAAAAAACATATAAATAGCTACCAAGAAAGTGGTCGAAGTGCCTTTTGGGCTACCTAGTTCCAGATACTACCCCGTTAACTTTACCTCAAGGGAAAATCTGAAATGTTGAATTTAAAAAAACTGCCAATCCAGTAGGCGAATCGATGCATCATGGATATATCACCATGATCTGGCTCACGCAGTGACAAAGGACTGTCCCACATGGCTCTTGGTGTTTATGTCATATCATGGGCGGCATACTACCTCAGTAGGGGGTAAAATCGATTTGGGAACTGAGAAAGTTGTCCAAGCTGCTTGAGACATTGAGCAATGCAACCTTTTCTGCCTTGGAATTGGTAACAGATGAACTGACCGCTATGAGAGCAGTAGTGCTTCAAAATCGTATGGCTCTCGATTTCACCCTGGTGGCGAAAGGAGGTACTTGCACGTTTATCCCCGACAATGAACACGGAAATAGATAGCCATCTCAAAGTGATTCAGCAAGTGTCTGCCTTGATCAAGCCAGGCCAAAATCCTTTAACAGATTTTTTCCAGACATGGTTTGGGGGCTGGGGCAGTGTCCTGATGAATCTGTTGATCGCCATTTGCGTTGGAGCAGCAATATTGATGTTCTGTGGATACTGCTGCATCCTCTGCATGCGTGGACTGGTAAAAAGCACTATAGATGCCTCATTCTCAAAGACCTTGTACCAACAAAGTACTGAATATGAAGAACTACTAAAATTGGGGGCGGAAGAATTGTTTACTTGAGCCTAAGCCGAATGACTCTCTGACTGCAAGGCCCTGAGTGGAAATGGTCAAGAGATGAAATGGACTTGTTTTAGACTCATTGAACAATAAGAATAAAGTATTAAAAGGGGGGAGATGTTAGAGAAATGTACAAATAGTGTAGTGTACAATTCTGCATTTAAAGGGTTAAGAGTTAATACATTTATTTGGTGTAAAATGTGTAAATACTGGTGGTCTCTGTAAAAGCTGCTGATGCCTAAAAGTCTGTTGTTCTTGCTGTGGAATGTTGAGATAGGGGCCTCACACTAGCAACAGATAAGTGTCGTGTTAGGAAGAGAAAGTTACAGGACCATAACTCAGAAACTGGGTTTGACAGGGCAAGCCATGTGGACAAGCTAAATTTTGAAAGATGTTTTTGCAAAAGTCAGCAATTAACTGATAAGCACCTGTTGTGTACGTGCAGAGAACTGAATAGTGTACATGCAAAGAACTGTATAAAACAGCAGGCTGAGCTATTGAAAATCAGACAAACCTTGTACTTACATGCTTTGTCTCCTTGCTGCAAGTAATAAAGGTGCCTTGCTGAACCTTACGTGAAATGATCTTTGAATTTTCTTTGACATTGTCAAATGTTTGACTCCCCTCCACAAAACCACACTGATCCATATCTATCAATTATAGTATCACTTTTGCCATTCTTTTAGCCATTATAGACATAAACACTTTACAGTCATGGTTTAATATTGAAATGGGCCTGTATGAAGCTGGAGCTGATGGATCCTCATCCTCTTTAGATATTACTGTTACTGCTGCCTTCTTCCAGGATGCTGGTACTTCTCCTCCTCTTAAAATACTGTTAAACAAAACCTTCCAGATCTTGATCAGTTTTTTCCCTCCTAACTTCCAAACTTCCAATGTATTACCATCTATTGCTAGGGACTTTCCTGCAGATCGGTTATACACAGGCATTTTTATGTCATTCCCTCCTATCCTAACTGGTAGTAATTGAGCCTCATCTATCTCTAACCTTGGCATATTTAACTCTTCCATAAACATTTCCATTTGTATATTTTCTTGATTTCCATATTTCTCTGCTTTATACAGACTTTCATAAAATTCCCAAAATATTTCTAATACTTCTACAGAGTCTCTTGTTACCTTCCTTGTTATAGGTCCATAAGCTTGGTGACTGCCATTTCCACTTTCTGTTGCCCGAGTTGTTGTGCTAAAAGTTTTTGTGCTCTAGAATTATTATCAAAAAGCAGTTGCTTAACCACAATCTTTGTAAACTCGTGCATATTTATTTTATTTATTTATTGTCATTTGTTAACCGGGTTGGTCCAAAGGCCCATTTTCAGTGGAGACCCTAGGAAAAAAGCTCCAATTACATTTTACAGTCACACACAAAGTACTTCAGTCATATAAAAAAGGAATTACATCTCAAAGTGAGTTAATACAACAAAGATAATAACACAATTAAAGTTGTTTTGTACAGGTTTTAATAAAAAAATGAAATAATGTACATTATCAACAACATGGAGGTGCCATTAGGGGATGAAAATGGAGTCATTTATACGGGAGCTGTGGAAGTTTGAGCTATTTGATTTTGTGTATCTTTATAGCATATTATTAAGGTAATCCCTTATTTCCTGTGTAGCATTCTGCATTTTGTTTGTTTTCTTGTTCTGAGAGATTCCTCCCATTTTGCAATACTTCAACATTTGTCAATCCCTCAGAATAATTCTTGTTACTGTTTAACCTTATCTCTCTTTCTTTTATTTCCACCCTAGTTTTAAACTCCACTTTAATTTTATCCCACTCCTTGGCTATGTTTTCAGAAGATAATTCTGTCTTCTCTAGTAGCTCCTGAATTAATTCCAAAACCCATTCCTTAAATTCCTCTCTTCAACCTTGGGGAAAAGCCAGTGTCTCATTTTTATTTCATTACCTTGCATTTTTATTTTAGTTATTAGTGGCACATGATCTGAAATATACAAAACCTGGGCTAGGCTAGATAGATTTTGTATCTCGGTGAGTGGTATGTAAATTCACTCTGAACTCCTAGTACTAAATTCACATCTTCCATGCCAAACATTTTCATAAATTTCTTCAAAACTCTAACCTCCTTTGTTATATTTTCCCTTCTAGGCCCCCCAGACACAATGTTGAAACAAAAATTCCAGTATCCACCAATAAGTAATATTCCTTGCTGAAAGCTGATTATTTCTCCCAGAATTTTCTTAAGCGCCATTATAGCAGTTACGCAGACAGGCTAAAGTTAACCAAAAAGAAAGGTTAGTCATGCTAAGACGCATGGTACAGCCTGTGCTATTAGTAAGAGCTATTTGATTTTGTATATCTTTATAGCTGTCCCAGACCCCAGTTGCGAAAACATTTGCATGCTCTCAGCAAACACTTTCTCCAAGCCATTTCTCTCTTTATCAAATTGTCTGCAAGTGACATGGAAAGCAGACACAAAACTACTAAGGGTGCCTTGTTTGTCAGAAAAAAAGCCTTAAAATATTCAATATTCTTTTTCAATTACATGCTTTGTAATAAACTTGTTATTGGGTAACGCCTAGGGTTTTAACCCAGCCATTTCCCTATGCAAGCATTGGAAAAAGCGCACCGAGTTTTCTTTTGTCATACTCTCTTAACCAGACTTCCCCTTTTCCCCCCCTTTTTTTTTTTTGCCCTGCAGTCCCTACATTTCTTAAAACTGAACAAAAAAAAGAAAGGGTGAAAAAAAAAAAAAAAAGCACCTATTTGTTTATATTAGTATTAAAAACTGAGAAAACGTTACTTGGTGTAATTGGTTTTGTATTATCTTTAAAGCTGTCACACCTGGGAAAACCCTAAGTTTTCGGCTTTTCCTACCCAATTTACGGGTTCTTTTTTTTTTTGTCTCAGCCAACCCCCCTTAATGTGTTTTTCCTTTTCTTTTTCAGATTTCTCCATGGACTTCTCAAAACTGTAAAAAAACAAAGAAAAAAAATTTTTGTTTACACCCCCATTACATTTAAAACTAGCATGTAAAGAAATCCATGTGCCACAATTATGGTATTCTTTGGAAAAGAAGTACACCTGTTTCAGTTTATCATAAAGAGGCAAATTTTGGGTAGCCTTTGTGTCCTCACTGGAACCAGTTTAAAAACCTGTGTGCTGTTCCTTTCTTGAGATAGCTGCTATAGTATACTTAACCGTATTTATCATGGTTCATACTAGGCAATCTGCCCTAGGGCATTTATAAGCCTAGCCAGAGTGTGTTTGGCTTTACCCATTTTAAGTTAATTTTGCTATCCCCTTTTTTCGAGGTTAGTATACTGTGCCTCTGTCTAACAGAAGTGATACCTGGGGTAAACCTACGATCTCCCATCCACTCATCAAGATTCCTCTTGAAGAGAGTCAATGGGGGACTCTGCCTAACCTGGACTGGGATTTTATTCCAGAGTGAAGGGAGCCTCTGGGTTATGAATCTGTCCCTCCAGCATGTCCTATTTATTTCAGTGCTGAGGTTCAAGTCTCTCTAGCGCATAGCTCAATGGGATTTGGATTTTCTGAGGTGCAGCATGTCCATTAATTCCAGGTTGGACATGGCTTTATACGTCAGGCACAGATCGCCTCTGAGCAGGGGGTATGCCACTGAGTAGAGCTGGAGTTTCTTTAACCGGGCAGCATATGGCATCTGTTTGAGCCCTTTGATCCTCTTGGTGAGGTACTTTTGGGGTCTTTCCAGTTGCTGCAGGTGTCTGGTAAGGTACATCCCAAAAGGGGCATTGTACTTATTTATGGGCCTGATGAGGGATGAGTAAAGAGGCACGATGACCTCCCCTGATCTAGATGTGAATCCCTTCATGATTAGGTGGGCTATATAAAATGTTTTTCTAACCACTTTGGCCACGTGGTTGTCAAATGAGAGATTGCTATCAACTTGGGTCCCCAGGTCCCTAATTACTTCTTCTGTACTTAATGGATTACCACCTATGTGGTAATTTGTGGGCACTTTTTTTGCCAAAGGGATGACTATACACTTTTGGCTTTAGCTTGAGGCCATGGCTCTGGCACCAGTTGTCTGTTTCTATGAGGCCCTTTTGGAGGATGTTTTGTCGGCTGGAGAGTCGATTATGGTGCCCAGTTTGCAGTCATCTGTGGAATTGGTCAGCCCCAGTCCTTCCCTGTTGGCCTGTACCTCCGCAAAATATATACCGAACGAGAGGTCCCAGGACTGAGCCTTGTGGGACGCCACTTGTAACTGGTTTGGAGTCTGACATGGCTCCAGCAATTCTAACTATGTGGGTTCTGTCCTTGAGCCAGTTTGCAACCCATCTAGTGACATAGGGGTTTATATTTAAGCTGGTGAGCTTATCTATAATGCCCGAGTGGGGTATTGTATCGAAGGCTTTTGCGAGTTCCAGGTAGGCTGTGTGGACCACCTTCCCCTCGTCAATGGCCTTGGTGACTGTTTCAAAGAAATCGACCAGGTTTAAGAGGCAGGATCTGCCCTTAACAAAGCCCAACTGGGTAGGATCCAGTGTCTGTAGGTCCCCAATATCTTTATTTATGAGGTCCATGATGATCCTTTCCATAGCTTTGCAGACCAAGCTAGTCAGGCTTATGGGGCTATAGTTTCCAGGATCCGTTGAGGCACCACCTTTGTGGAGAGGGACCACTGTTGCTGTACACCACTCTTTAGGTACATATCCTGTAGTAAGGCTGAGATTGAACAGTAGTTTTATGTTTGGGTTTAGCTCTTCTTGGAGTTCATGTAGGGCAGCCGGGACACCGTCTGGTCCCATTGATGCTGTGTTTTTTGCTTTGGAAGGCGGCTCTTACCTGAGCATCTGAGATGTCAGGGGGGCAGCACTCTGCTGGGATAGATATTTGCCCTTTTGGTGGGGGGGGGGAGTTTGCACTGAGCCTGTCAGCTAGGATGTTGGCAATGTCTGTGGGTTTGATGTATTTTTTGTCATTTTGGACTAATTCTGAGCATATCTGGGAATTCCCACCCAGGTTCCTAACATAACTAAAGAAAGCCTTGTGATTATCCTTAGTGTCCTGTGCAATTTTTCTCTCGAAGCTGGCCTTAGACGATTTTATGAGTGCCTGTAGTTTTTTGCTAATACTGATCAGAGATGCAATCTCTTTTTGGGATTTTGCTCTATCATGTAGTAGCTTCCTGCTACTATTGTATAGTTTGTTTATGTAAGACTGTCTTTCTATTAACCATCATTTCTACAAGAAGGATATCCAAAATGCTCTGTCCTGCTTATTTGGCCTTTCGTAATGATAATGTTCTTGTAAACAAACCCATCTCATATGTCCAGGGTAGTTACTGAAATTAATCTTAGTAAGTACACTGCTCTACCTATTGTTTCCCAAAGTAGTCCAACAGAGGGTAGTATTTGCTGCTTTGTGGGGATGCTCACAGGCAGCTCAGGTTTTACTTGGACAGAACTAAATCTATTAGAAAATATTCTTAGCTGCTTATTTCATTCTCTAAAAAGAAACTGGGCTCCAAAGTGTTTAAAATACTTTGTTAAGGTGGATGTCTAATTGTAGGAAGTTCGGTTACCAAACATTCAGTAAGCCTTTACCTTCTGAGCCAAGAGCTGTCAGCTACAATAGTAGCTACTTGTTAAGTATTCCTTAAGCCTGCGTTCTTGGATGATATTTGTGCTGTAGCTGTGTGGGCATCACTAAATTCCTATACAAGATAGTATATGTTAAATATGAACTTTAGCTCAAGATCCTCCTTCAGGGTCACAGCCATTATTCCCATGAGGACCACTCAGGGAGTTTGGCTTCTGATTGTGTCTTGTCATTTGAAAAGGATATGCCACAGAACTTAATAACTTACAGAACAATAGATGTGAATGTGCAGGTCTTTTCATCAACACACCCCCTTCCCCAATCTCATTCCACACAAAGCCTGGAGGGAAGCCCTGTGACACTTTATATTGTTCTGTGCAATTGGCTGTTTTTGCTCCACCATAGTACAGACCTCCAGAAAACAAAGATTTTGAGAGTGGACCTTGACTGCAGAGCATTATGGATAAGGGGGAGGTGCCAGTAACTTAGGAAAGTTTTATATGCTGGGCTGCTTAAGTCCTAACAGCCTTGAACTTGTTAGTTGATGAGGATTAACCTACTTATACAGATCTGTTGTTTGGGTAGATATGTAATTTTTCATTTTTCCACCTCTTCTGCTCAGTGTAGTAGGTCAAGGGTGGGTCCTGGTAGATGTGTTCTCCTTCCCATGTCAGGGAAGATTCCTTTGCACTTTCTGCTTCTTGTTTTGATTCAACACCTCATCTCCAAATTCATGGTGAAAAGACCAATGATAATTATTTTTGCTTTGTTATAGTTTCAGGTTTTCAGGTGTCATGGAGCATATGGGGCCGCGGTGGTGCAGAAGTTAGCATTGTTGCCTCACAGCAAGAGGTTCTCCCATGCGATTCTCATCTGCGGCCTTTGTGTGGAGTCTGCATGTCCTCCCTGCGGTGAGTGCTAAAGATATGCAGGTAGCTTCATGCGTGAATGGGTGTGCCCTTCTTTGAAGGTTGGGCATCGGGCTAGCAACTCGGCACCGTAAAAATCTACTGCCAATCATTAGCAGACCGGAGTGCTGCTGTGGCGACCCCTTACTGGGAAAAGTCAAAAGAAGAAGGTGTCATGGAGCATATCATTATGGACATAGGTGACCTCCCTGGATCCTACCCAATTTGGTTTCATCAAGGGCAGATCCATCCTGTTAAATCTGGAGGATTTCCTCGAAAATGTGAAAAGGCCATTGACAAGGGCAAATATGTGCACACAGCATACCTCAACTTGGCAAAGGCTTTCAACACAATCCCACGCTCAGGCATTATGTAACTTTCTGGCTTAGCAAACTGAATGTAAACCCATTCGTTGTAAGATGGTTTGCCAAACTGGCTTGCAAACCAGGCACACACTATCAAAGTGGGTGACACCACGTTAACCAGCAGACCTGTTACCAGCGGGGTGCCACAGAGATCAGTGCTGGTCCACCTAGTGTTTGGTATATCCTTCTCAGAAGTTCAGGTCAAAACTAAAGGGTTGGGTCTGACCAAGTTTGCAGACAACTGCAAAATGAGCGCAATTATTAAATCCCCAGATGATGACAGTATACTCCAGGAGGGTCTTACGCAGATCAGCGACTGGTGTCTTAGTCACGGTTTCAAACCGAATGCAAAGAAATGCATCATCATTCCCTTTGGCACAAACAATGTCCCTTCACACTGTCAAATCAAAAATACCCTAAGTACTCACGGAGTGGTAAGAGACCTGGGATCACAAGTTGACTGCAACCTTAACTTCGACCACCATGTGTCTACTGTAGTAAAGAATACTTTCTGTGTAGAACACTTGATTGGAAAAGACGCCTTGAGAGCAAAAGAGATTATAACTCCTCTGTACTCTGCACTAATCCTGCCCATAATTAAGTATAACTCTCCATTCGGCATGTACCATACAAAGCACCTGCAGCAATTGGAGAACACAGATGTTTCTAACAAAGAAGATCAAGGGACTCCAGCACGTGCTGTACACACCCCGATGAAAGTCCCTGTCACTATACTTTGTATCGTATAGACTTCTTAAGGGAGACTTGTGCCTGGTTTACAGAGCAATCTCAGACCCAAACTTAATGATCTTGCTGCATATCCGTAAATCAAATGGGACTAGGGCTACCCATTCCAGGGACCTAAATATGGCCTGTGACTTATGGATGGGCAGGTTTATCTCCCAGCAACTGCCACATCTTTGGAATAGGCTACCTCTTCATGTGAAACAGAACTCCTCTATGACACTGTTCAAGAGGAACCTGGACAAGTGAATGGGGCACCATAAGTTCGTACTGGGAATAGTGGCCACAACCCTCCTGGACATGGGCAGCCATTACTAAATGTAATCTTGGGTATTAACTAACATAGTGGTATTACACTGCAATGAAACAGCTGGGCTTGAAATGACTTCCAGGCTGATAGCCTAGTAATCTCCCATGATCCTAGTGATTCTGGAGACTTCTAGTTGCCAAGATGTTTCCCCACATTTGGGGTGTGTCCATCTCCATATAGGTTCATAGGTAGGTACTAGGCTATCTGCCCGAGGGCATTTATAAGCCTAGCCAGAGTGTGTCAGCTTTCGCCGCCCCATTGATTAATTAACTGATCCTCTGTTAAGCAGAGCCAATGAAGTGATCCCAGGGGTGTATTTTCTGTTACCCATCCACTCATCAAGGTTTCTCTTGAAGAGTCTTAGTGAGGGGCACTGTCTAATGTAGTTTGGAATTTTGTTCCAAAGCATGGGGAGTCTGTGACAGGAATCTATCCCTCCAGCATGTTCTATTTATTGTTGTGGGGGTTTAGCTCACTAGGGGGGCCCCAGTGACTTGGATTTCTTTAGGTGGAGCATGTCCATCAATTCTGAGTTGGACATGGCTTTGTAAGTCAGGCAGAGATCACCTCTGAGGGATATGCCACTGAGTACATCGAGTTTTTCAGTTGGGCTGCATAGGACATATGTTTGAGGCCAGTAATCCTCTTGGTGAGGTACTTTTGTGGTCTTTCCAGCTGTTGGAAGTGTCTTGTGAGGTATATCCCAAATGGGGCATTGTACTCTATGATGGTTCTAATGAGTGACGA
>NC_056733.1:775123445-775238313 GCF_019279795.1 Protopterus annectens
TTAAGGATTTTGGCACCTTTTTTAAGGGAAAGAGTATTTATACTGGTCTGTGTTTGTTTTACTTGAAAAAGCCCAGCACTACGGCCGGGTGAAAGTGCTTGTATTTATCTGTGGAATAAATTATTTATTGCTTTCCAGTGCATCCAGACCATTTTTTCAGTTACTAGTTACCAGTTTTATGGTCTGTGTTCTCCATGTTTTGTTTGGTTCATTGCAATGATTATTTTATTTTAATAATTTCATTCTGACATTTATTCCTTTATCATGATTTATTTTCTGTAAGGATATAAGAAATGACGCAGCTCCTTTTACATGTATTTGCATGACTGTATGTGCAGGGTAGTGGTAGTAAGGCATTTCACAAGTTCAGGTTTGTTAAGATGTTTATTACCAAATACCACTATAAAATAAAATACATAAAATCCATAGATACACAGATAATCTCTGTGCTGCTTTCAGATTAAATGATATATGAAAAATGGTAAAATACAAATTAAAAAAATCATAAACTATGTAAATACAAATTAGTGAGTCTTCAAATATATCTTCATATCATACATCAAGACTCTCTCACTCACTGGGGAGAAGGTTCCAGAGCTGTGGTGCTTTGTATTGAAACTCACTCTGGGAACCTCCAACAAACTCACATATAAGGAAGAAAGGGGTGTAACTGTAATAAAAAGAGGTAGTAGAAAGAGGTGACAGTAGTCAGGAAATCCTTCTACATGGCACACCTCATCACAAAAGGTTTCTCATCCAGAAAAAAAGAGGTCATTGTTCCCCTCTACTCATCACTCATTAGACCCATTATACAAGTACAAATACACCTTTTTGGTATGTACCTCACAAGACATCTACAACTTAACTGGAAGGCCATGAAAGTACCTCTACAAAGGGAGTTACCGGCCTCAAACAGATACCCTCATGAGCAAGTCTAAAACCAAAAACTCAGCTTTACTCACCATTAAGCATATAAGCCTACTCAGAGGTGATCTCTGCCTAACATACAAAATAGCATGTCAAACCCAGGCTATTGGACATGCTCCACTTAAAAATCCCAATCCCTCCGAGCTACATGCTCTAGGGGCATAAACCTTGTCACCACAATAAACAGAACATACCAGAGGGATAGATTCCTGTCCCAGAGACTTTCCATGCTTTGGAATAAACTACCTATCTATATCAAATAAAGAAAAATCTTGATGATAGGATGGGAAATAGGAAATTCACCTCGGGATCACTTCTGTGGCTCTGCTCGACAGTGGCACAGGAAAATAATTTTCTTGGGTGGCAAAAGCCAGGGCACCTTTTTTGGCTGGGCTTGTATAGGCCCCAGGGCTGATAGCCTAGTACCTACCTATGAACGTGGACTTAAATGTTCACAAGCTCCTTCAGATAAGGAAAAACCTAAACTGTGCAACAATTCTACCACCACTAAAACTTTAAAGGACCTACAAGACCAGAACTGGGAAGCCACTGCAAAGGTTTTGTAGAACTCAAGTTGAATAAAGAGTTGCACTAAACAGCAGGGATCTCTGAATTCAGCATGAAGTACAGACAGCTAGGTTCACTGTTAGCGAGCCCTCAGCACAGATGGGAAGAGACCAGGTCATACACAACCAAGGAAGGATCCTGAGGATGGAGATGAAATGCAGACAGCTGGGTTCACTGCTAGCAAAGCCTCAGCAGAGACAGTGTACAAACAAGGAACCGAAAGGATCCGGATGGAGATGATGCAGTCATAAGTGAATATGATGACCTGACAGCAGAGAGTATTTGGTCCATAAATTGGAACAGCAACTTGACCAGATAACATCTGGACCATAGTCAGTGTGTCATCCAAGATTATAATGAATTTTCACCATATCCATGACTTCAGTTATCAGTCCATTAACAATGGTGAGAGTTTCATGAAAATTTGGAATTTAAAGTGTGGCTAGCCAATATATCTTTGAGATATTGCATCTTGTGATTTGGGATGTATTCAAGTTTTACAGTTGTCTACGGATATTTATCATAAATTAATTAAAAGAGTGAGTTATTTACAATCTTCTTCAGTACTTTAATTTGTTGTGGAGGACAGCACTGCTCCCATGTGTACCTATATCAGTCTTGACCTCGTACACTCAAAAGGCAAAGTACAGCAAAGTTACTGACACTGATGTATTAATACAGAGTAAAAATAACAACTAGAATATAATGACATTAGATATACAGTATTAAGCATTCAAAGTTATATTATAAAACGAAATATTGATAAAACCTGGAAAAGGAAGATGGTGTGTTGTATGTGCATAGTACAATATAGATTGAGTCTAATCTGCTTTAAGCTGTAGCAAACTTAACACTGATGCAGGCAGCCAACAGATTTAAAAGCTGTTGAATCTCTCCATCCTGCCTGCTTACACCTGGTGGTTGCATGGCAGCAGATGGTACAGCTTTTTAAAGCTGTTAAGTCCTGCTGACACTGTTCTGTGGACATTACGCCAGTATGAGGTGCTGCAGTGACAGACCCAATTATAAACAACTTTGAAAACATACAACGCACGAAAGTGATATGATTGGGTCTGCAATCCTGTAACCAGCTTATTATGTAGCTGAAGACATGGATGCCAAGTGAACTTTGACTCAAGAGGTGTCTTGGCATCCGCGGAGAAAAATGGTATACATATAGGATTATAATCAGAGATCCAATCATAACTCTCTTTGTCATTGCATAAGTTGCTTTTATTTTGGTCCAGTGTACTATGGGTTACAGAGAGAGAAAAAAGAGTAGGTGGCCGAGTTTAGGCTCACAAAGTGTTCTACCAGCTTTGAAAACCAGTAAAAGCATCTAGTTAGTAGCTCTAAACAGACAGCAGACACACCTCTCAACTAACATTGCTTAAGAATCCTTTTGGGGCAGATCTAAACAGAAATGTGAGGGGGGAAGCAAAAAGAACTGCAAACTCGAGTGACAGTGTTTTTAATATTGCCTCTAATTCACTTTAATAATTTAATAGAACAAATTTTGCTTCACATGAATTCTTTTCAGAGCAATATGTATTTAACTCCTAAAGGTCTGTTGATCTGATAAAACTGTAATCATCAATGGCATTACCAGAAAAGTACAAATTTATAAAGAATATGGCAAAAATATGATGAAAATTCAGGGCATTCTGCAAAATCAAGGAGACAGTTGAATGAGGTACGTGTGAACAGCAGGCAGAAAAATGAAGGCCCTCTCTATAGAACTCCAATGGCTTTAAAAACTGTTATGCACTGGTATGCACTTTGTCTATGTGAGTGCAAACAGAGTAAAGTTCTAACAGGCTTTTAAAAGCTGCTTACATCCAGCCACTGTTCTTTGACATCCAGCAGCACTGTCCGCTTTAAGTTCCCAGTGCTGGACTGTATAACCAGCATAAATCTGGGAGTGTAACAAGTTTGTTAAGCACCCCTAAGGTGCTGTTAAGATCGAAGCCTAATGCTAGGAGTTTATCAGCAAGTCTATCTTTTCCAAATTTCATAGAGTATATAATTATAGTACTCCATGCACCGCAACCAAAAAATGGGCATAGCTGTGATAGATGGATGGAGGCAATTATAAAAAGCTTTTATGCATCTTTGAAAGTTGTTGATTGGGTCTTGCAGAAGAGCAGTGCATTTTTGTAATTGAAATAATTTCTATTCTCTGCAATAGAAAGGTGGAGGGTAATAAAGCTGCAAATTTTATTTTGTGCCTTGAAGGGGAGGTGGTAATGTCCTTTTATAAGAGCGACAGTATTTGGGCCATATTTGGGAGTTAGACCATAATTACACAATTACAAATAAAATGACATGGCTTCTGTTGATACTGAAACTCTATGCCCAGGGATTAGTACAGGTGGATTTGAAGTTTCCAGTTATTTATATGCGTAGTGGATAAAAAGAGAGAAATATTTGACTTGAATCATCCATAGACTCCTAGACATTTGGGCAAGGAGAAGTTTATGGTTATCATCTGCGCAGTTAGTATAACCAGATGATAGCTTATACCAAAGATCCTGGCTTTTTGCATTTATAACACGTTTCTATGTTCCAACAACACAGGTCAGTAAACAGACTATTTTTCAAGATGTTTTCATTGTTAAAGGAGGAACTAGATCTGTAGATAGCTATGCCATCTGCATATAAGACAAATGATGAAGCGCAAACAGGGATGTTGAGAAGATGGTGAATGGGAGGGGTGCAAGAATTTAACCTGAGGGGATTCTTGGGTAAGGAAAGAATGCTTGGAAGTGGTGGATATGATTTTAATTCCAAAGTACTTATTTACGAGATTGTTGTTAAAACATGGGCATGTAATTTGGTTTATGCTACCATTATTTTCCAATGGTGGGAGGTGGTCTACTTGATCAAAGATTTCTGACACGTCCATGAAGACAGAATTGGTGGCACTGCCATTTACCCTACTGAGCAGAGTGCCATTAGTAAGGGGTCACAGTACAGCGGTGGTGTTTCATCCAGACCAAGCACTGTATTGGTGCCTAAAGAATAGGGACTATTTTAATAGAGTTAGAGACCTGGTTGACATCTTGTTGAAAGTTTTGCTAGTAATGTTGGTATGGAAGTTGAGCAAAAGTCTGACAAAGTTTGGGTTTTAGAGACTCAGAGGTTTTATGTATTCTTTCAAATCGATGGCATAGTATTGTAAGTCAGGGCAAAGATAGATTGTAGTGCAGGAGGCAAGTATATGATGCTTTCAGTATTTGATGAACCAACACAATGGCTATAGCAAAATCCTCTCTCCTAATGTGTTCTTCCCATGAAAGCATATGTGAAGAGAGCACCAGAGGACCCAGAACAGAACCCTGTGCAAGGCTGGACTATAAACTGCACTGTTTATAGGAAGGAAGGGATAGCTTGTAGACAAGAAGATTTACTTTAATTTATATTTTGTTGTTTTACCTTTAATTGTCACTGTTTGTTGTTAGGGACAGATTTTAGACCGGCAAATTCTAGGCATCCTAAGGGACCATGTCAGCTATAAAATCACACAGACTGCAGAGAGGGCAATCCAGACCTTATCTAAACAATCCTGTCTTGGTTTGTGATTTAGTGTGGAGTTGCCTGGTAAGAAAAGGTTTATTTGAATTTATTTTATGTCTTACCACTGTTTTTCATGGTTTATAGGAAGAAAGGGATAGCTTGTAGACAAGAAGATTTACTTTGATTTATATTTTGTTGTTTTATCTTTAATTTTCATTACTTGTTGTTAGAAAGGGATAGGTTTTACACAGGGAAACTCTAGGCACCCCAAGAGACGTAGTCAGCTATAAAGTCACACAGACTGCAGAGAGAACAATCCAGAACTTATCTAAACAATCCTGTCTTGGTTTGTGATTTATTGATCTTTGCTGTTTAAAAGAGGTGCGACAACAAGTAATAGTGAGCAGAAGTTACTGTGCACATTCGCTCTAGACATAAAAAAATTCCAGCTTTTGTCTGACTTTCAGAACTTGTACAGTCTTACTGTAGTTACTTGAGTATTTATTTGTAAATTGGTTATTTTTATTTCTCTCATAGAAGTTGATTTAAATTTTCTTTGAATTCTGTGGCTATTGATTTAAATGTTTCTTTTATCATTTTTTATTCATTTGAACCTGAATATGGATTCCTTAAATGAGCCATTAATTTGAAAAATTTGCTTTTAAGCTATGTACATTTATTGTCTAAAATAACCAGAAATGAAAAACAAAATAAGTTAATTTACATGTGCTAAATGGGAATTTGACTACTCCATTAGTAAATGAATTCAATTTAAGAGAAGCAGAATTCTCTATGATACCTACTTATCCCTCCCACATGTTCTATTTAAGTTGTACCTCTCAACCTGTTAGAACCAGAAATCTAGACAAAGCTATCAATAATGGGGGGACAAAGGCCCAAAAATAGGGACACATTAATTATTGCTCTTACAAACTTAAAAATTGATAGAACGGCAGTTTTTTTTATCAATATGAATTTTCTGAAGGGTATGAAGTCTGTAATTCAAGTGTCTGTCATTTTCTGACTTCAGCTCTCAATGATTTGCCAATGATTTGCTAGAAAAACAGAATTTTATGAGAAATGGACCCAAAATTTGGGACAGAAATCTGGACATTCTGTGAAAATATGTACAGTTGAGAGGTATGACTAAGACTTAGATTCCTTGAGTGGGTGTTTATGCAACTACTAGATTTCCGAATGTGTAATAGGTCTGATAGGATACAGTCTGCTGTGGCTCTATATGTAAGATAGAAGTCACCTGTCATTGACTTGTATGATACCAAGAAGAGAAATGCGACTTTGAGATGGTCTGCTTAGTTTTTGTGATTTAGGCCTTTGATTTTCTTAGTGAGAAAGTGTTGTGGCAAGTGTCTGGATAACTACATACCAAAAAGGGCATTATACTCAAAGCTCAACCGAGTACAATGGAATGATTACATCCCTGGATGAGGACACCATACCTCTAGCTATAAGCTGTGCAATGAAAAATGACTTCCTTGCAATAGTGGATATGTGGTGATCAAAGGACAGTTCGTTGTCGACCCAGGTTCCGAGATCTCTGGCTACTAGAACAATTTTCATGGGTGAGTTGTCAGTATGATAGTAACACAGGGAAATAAGACTTACCAAAATATATGTTTTACATTTCTTGGCATTTCCTTTTAGTTCATGGGTTTGACTCCAGTTATTGCTTTGAAAAAGGCATTCTTGGAGGGTCTTGGTGTCCTCTGAGGAGTTTATGATGGCACCAAGTTTATAGTCATCTGCAGACTTGGTCAGCCATTAATCCTTAACAGTAGTTTGACCTCTAAGAAGTAAATGTCAAAGAGGAGTGGCCCAAGGACTGAGCCCTGGGGTGCACTGCTAGTTTTACATCTTTTGGAGTAGGCATCACTGCCCACCTTTATTTTCTGGGGTCTGTTTATGAACATCAAGAAACAAAATTCATGTAAGTGACTTTTCTGTCAAAGTGTCAAACAGAAACGTTACCCAGATGAGGCATGTTCAACCAGCAGGAACATGGGCAGTGGAAGGATGAATGAGGATGGAAGTAAGCAGCTGATTGTCACCTCACCCACTGAGGGGAAAGAGACACCTCTATAGGAGCACTGATGTCACCCGAAACAAAGCACCTAGCATGTCTACACTGCATAATGGTGAGCCACCTAGGGGAAAGAGACACCTCTATAGGAGCACTGGTGAATCACCCATAGCAAGGAGCCTAGCATGCCTACACTGCATAATGGTGAGCCACCAAGGGGAAAGAGACACCTCTATAGGAGCACTGGTGTATCACCCATAGCAAGGAGCCTAGTGTGCCTACACTGCATAATGGTGAGCCAGGTGAGCCACCTAGGGGAAAGAGACACCTCTATAGGAGCACTGATGTCACCCGAAACAAAGCACCTAGCATGCCTACACTGCATAATGGTGAGCCACCCAGGGGAAAGAGACACCTCTATAGGAGCACTGGTGTATCACCCATAGCAAGGAGCCTAGCATGCCTACACTGCATAATGGTGAGCCACCCAGGGGAAAGAGACACCTCTATAGGAGCACTGGTGTATCATCCATAGCAAGGAGCCTAGCATGCCTACACTGCATAATGGTGAGCCACCAGGGGAAAGAGACACCTCTATAGGAGCACTGGTGTATCACCCATAGCAAGGAGCCTAGTGTGCCTACACTGCATAATGGTGAGCCACCCAGAAATACCTCACAAAGTGGATTACTGGCCTCAAACAGATGCCCTACACAAACCGTCTCAAAAAACTCCAGCTTTACTTCATCACATATCGCCTACTCAGAGGTGATCTCTGCCTAACATATAAAGCCATGTCAAACCCAGAGCTGTTGTACATGCTCCACTTAAAGAAATCCCAGTCCCTCCGAGCTACATGCTCTAGGGACCTAAACCTTGTCACCACAATAAACAGAACATGCCAGAGGGATAGATTCCTGTCCCAGAGACTTCCCATACTCTGGAACAAACTACCTGTCTATATCAAACAAAGCTCCTCATTAGCACACTTCAAGAAAAATCTTGATGATTGGATGGGAAATAGGAAATTCACCCCGGGGATCACTTCTGTGGCTCTGCTCGACAGTGGCACAGGAAAATAATTTTCTTGGGTGACAAAAGCCAGGGCACCTTTTTGGATGGGCTTGTATAGGCCCCAGGGCTGATAGCCTAGTACCTACCTATGAGCGTGGACTTCAATGTTCACAAGCTCCTTCAGATAAGGAAAAACCTAAACTGTGTGCTGCTAATTCTACCACCACTAAAACTTTAAAGGGCCTACAAGACCAAACTGGAAGCCACTGCAAGGTTTGTAGAACTCAAGTTGAATAAAGGTGCACTAAACAGCAGGGATCTCTGAATTCAGCATGAAGTACAGACAGCTAGGTTCACTGTTAGCGAGCCCTCAGCACAGATGGGAAGAGACCAGGTCATACACAACCAAGGAAGGATCCTGAGGATGGAGATGAAGTGCAGACAGCTGGGTTCACTGCTAGCAAGCCCTCAGCACAGAAGAGACCAGGTCATACACAACCAAGGAAGGATCCCGAGGATGGAGATGATGCTGCAGTGTTCCATAAGTGAACCATGATGACCTGACAACAGAAAACATTTGGTCCATAAGTGGAACATGACAACTTGACAGATAACATCTGGACCATAAGTGTCAGTGTGTCATCCAAGACTATAATAAGATTTTTCACCATATCCATGACTTCCAGTTTATCAGTCCCATTAACAATGGTGAGTTTTAAAGCAGGACATTTGGAATTTATTAAAGTGGTGTGAAAAGCTATGGCCAATATATCTTTGAGATATTGCATCTTACATGATTACTACTAAAGCAGTTGGGATGTATTCAAGTTTTTACAAAGGTTGTCCCTTGCAGATATTTTATCATAAAGTAATTAAAGGTAAGGTTATTTACAATCTGCTTTAATTACTTTAATTTGTTTATTGGAGGACAGCACTGCTCCATGTGTACCTATATCAGTCTTGACCTAGGAGTACACTCAAAAGAGCAAAGTACAGCAAAGTTACTGACACAGATGTATTAATACAGAGTAAAATAACAACTAGGGGAGTAGCAATGACAGCATTAGATATACAGTATTAAGCATTTCAAGTTATATTATAAAACATGAAATATTGAAAAGTAAAGAAAACCTGGAAAAGGAGATGGATGCTATTTGCTTATGTACACTGTTTACAATATAGATTGAGTCTCTAATCATAGCTGAAAGCTGTAGCAAACTTAGCACTGATGCACAGGCAGCCAACAGCTTTAAAAGCTGTTAGACTCTCCATCCTGCCACACCTGGTAGTTGCATGGCAGCAGAATGTGTATTACAGCTTTTAAAGCTGTCAAGTCACTGCTGACACTGTTCTGTGGACATTGCAGGAGGTGCTGCAGTGACAGACCCAATTATAACAACTTTGGAAGGTATACAACATACAGTATTATGATTGGGTCTGTGATCATAACCAGCTTATTATGTGGCTGAGACATGGATGCCAAGAACTTTGACTCAAGAGGTGTCTTGGCATCCACGGAGAGAATGCATAATATAGGATTATAATCAGAGATCCAATCATAACTCTTTGTATTGCATGTTGCTTTATTTTATCCGTGTACTATGGGTTACAGAGAGAGAGAAAAAAAAGAGAAGGTTTAGGCTCACAAAGTGTTCTACCAGCTTTGAAAACCAGTAAAGCATCTAGTGTGTCAAACAGACAGCAGCACACCTCTCAACTTCTTTGCTTAAGAATTCTGGGCAGATCTAAACATAATGTGGGGGGGGGGGCAAAAGACCAAACTCAGTGACAGTGTTTTTTTAATATTGCTCTAATTCACTTAAAAATTTAATAGAACAGATTTTGCTTCAACATGAATTTTCAGAGCAATATGTATTTAACTCTAAAGTCTGGCTTGATTGACAAACTGTAATCCTCAGTATTTTACCAGAAAATTACAAATTTTATAAGGAACATGGCAAAAATATGATGAAAATTCAGGGGCATTCTGCAAAATCTGAGACAGTTGAAAGGTATGAACAGCAGGCAGAAATGAAGTGCCCCTCTATAGAACTAATGGCTTTAAAAACTGTTATGCACTTTGGTATGCCACACTTTGTCTATGTAAGTGACAGAGTAAAGTTCTAACAGCTTTTAAAAGCTGCTTTACATTCTGCCACTGTTCTTTGACATCTAGCACTGTCTGCTTTAAGTTCCCAGTGCTGGACACAACCTTAATAGCAATTGGGAGTCCTTAACAAGCTTTTGTTAAGCACCCCTAAGTGCTGTTAAGATCGAGCCTAATGCTAGGGATGCATTTAGCAAGTCTATCTTTTTCCAAATTTCAGAGTATAATTATAGTACTCCATGCACCCCAACCTCGTGTGCAAAAAATGGGAAAAAGGGGTTGTGGATAGATGGATGGAGGCACTATAAAAGCTTTTATGCATCTTTGAAAGTTGTTATGATTGGGTCTTGCAGAAGAGCAGTGCATTTTGTAATTGAGTAATATTATTCTCTGCAATGGGTAGGGTGGAGGGTAATAAAGCTGCAAATTTTATTTTGTGTGCCTTGAAGGGAGGTAATGTCCTTTTTGACATAAGATGACAGTATTTGGAAGCCATATTTGAGTTAGACCATAATTACACAATTACAAATAAATGACATGGCTTCTGTTGACTTAATATTTGAAATTCTCCATGCTCAGATTAGTGACAGGTGGATTTTAGTTTCAGTTATTTATATGTGGTGGATAAAAGAGGAGAACATTTGACTTTAATCTATCCATAGACCTAGACATTTGAAGTAAGGAGTAAGCTATGGTTATCATTCATGTGCCAGTTAGTGACAACTGAAGATAGCTTAGTACCAAAGATCCTGGCTTTTTTGTATTTATAACACGTTTCATGTTCCACACCAGGTTGCAATAGACTATTTTTCAAGATGTTTTTCATTGCTGAAGTGAGAGGAACCAGATCTGTAGATGACTATGCCATCTGCATATAAGACAATGATGAAGTAAACAGGGAGTTTGCTAGAGAAGATGGTGAATGGGAGGGGTGCAAGAATTGAACCTGAGGGGATTCTTGGGTAAGGAAAGAATGCTGGGAAGTGGTGGATCTGATTTTAATTCCAAAGTACTTATTTAAGAGATAGTTGTTAAAACACGGGCATGTAATTTGGTTTATTCCAGTTGCTACCATTATTTTCCAATGGTGGGAGGTGGTCTACTTGATCAAAGATTTCTGACACGTCCATGAAGACAGAATTGGTGGCACTGCCATTTACCCTACTGAGCAGAGTGCCATTAGTAAGGGGTCACAGTACAGTGGTGGTGTTTCATCCAGACCAAGAGCTGTATTGGTGCCTAAAGAATAGAGAATATTTTAATACAGTTAGAGAGCTGGTTGACATCTTGTTGAATGTTTTGCTAGTAATGTTGGTAAGGAAGTTGAACAAAAGTCTAATAACATTTAGGTTTTAGAGACTCAGAGCTTTTATTTTATGTATTCTTTCAAATCGATGGCATAGTCTTGTAAGTCAGGGCAAAGTTAGATTGTAGTGCAGTAGGCAAGTATATGATGGTTTCAGTATTTAATGAACCAACACAATGGCTATAGCAAAATCCTCTCTCCTAATGTGTTCTTCCCATGAAAGCATATGTAAAGAGAGCAACAGAGGACCCAGAACAGAACCCTGTGCAAGACTGGACTATAAACTTCACTGTTTATATGAAGGAAAGGACAGCTTGTAGACAGGAAGATTTACTTTGATTTATATTTTGTTGTTTTACTTTTGTCACTGTTTGTTGTTAGGGACAGATTTTAGACCGGCAAATTCTAGGCATCCTAAGGGACCTAGTCAGCTATAAAATCACACAAACTGCAGAGAGGACAATCCAGACCTTATCTAAACAATCCTGTCTTGGTTTCTGATTTAGTGTGGAGTTGCCTGGTAAGAAAAGGTTTATTTGAATTTATTTTATGTCTTACCACTGTTTTTCATGGTTTATAGGAAAGAAGGGGTAGCTTGTAGACAAGAAGATTTACTTTGATTTATATTTTGTTGTTTTATCTTTAATTTTCATTACTGGTTGTTAGAAAGGGATAGGTTTTACACAGGGAAACTCTAGGCACCCCAAGAGACGTAGTCAGCTATAAAGTCACACAGACTGCACAGAGGACAATCCAGAACTTATCTAAACAATCCTGTCTTGGTTTGTGATTTATTGATCTTTGCTGTTTAAAAGAGGTGTAACAGCAAGTGATAGTGAGCAGAAGTTACTGCGCACATTCGCTCTCGACATAAAAAAATTCCAGCTTTTGTCTGACTTTCAGAACTTGTACAGTCAGAGCAACAACTTTACTGTACTTGAGTATTTATTTGTAAATTGGTTATTTTTATTTCTCTTATAGAAGTTGATTTAAATTTTCTTTGAATTCTGTGGCAATTGATTTTAATTTTTCTTTTATAATTTTTTTATTCATTTGAACCTGAATACGGATTCCTTAAATGAGTACGCCATTAATGATTTGCTAAAGCACAAATATCTTGTTCAGTGTAATAAATGCTATGTACATTTAAAGGTAACAGCTGATAACACTGGTGATCTGTGTTCCTCATGTCAAAAGTTGGATGATTTGCTTACAATTATTACTAGTAAAACTAGACTTACTGATGATGATTGTACTTGTGCATTTGGCACGGCTTGAGGAACTGTTGTTACATATATTAGTGACTGGACTGGTGAGATAAATAATGTTAGGCAAAGAGCAAATAGAGCCCATTTAGGAAAGGACGTGTCTATTGTCTGTAAACATCAGTCAACTCCTATGAAACAAGACGATGCCCTTGACAGCCTTGGGATTCTGGATGCAAGTATTCAGGAATCCAAGGATTCAGAATTCACAATTGTTTTTAATAATACTTTTAACTCCAAAAGAAGTTTCCCCATGGGTTAACACCATTGAATGTGTATAATCCCTACCATGACTTTGGACTTGATCAAAGTTAACTAATGGCACCAACAATGCCTTTAATCTTAGACCCCATTCATTAATCACTTAATCACCTGGTGTTGTTTACAAATTATTCAGGTCAGTAGCCCCTGAACATAATGGCCAAAAACCAAGTTTCAGTTTCCAGTTTCAAAAGTTCACACACTCTAACAATTACAACAACATGGCCTTTTTTCAATGTTTCCTCTTTCAAAAAACATCAATAAAATGAATGAATAAATGTAAAATTCTCAATAGTACATTTCTATACAGGTATACATGATTGAAAACAGTTGTAAACAAGTTGTTAGTTAATTTAACGTAATAATAGATTAATAGATAATTCCCAGTGAATTTAAAATTTTAAAATATTCAATTATAAAAGTCCATAAATAAGAATTTTTCATGTTCTCCTTTCCAAAAATATAAAAGTAAACAAAGAAGTTGACAACAAATAACAAGGAAGCAAAAGCAAAATTCTGTCAAAAAAATTCCAAAACTGAAGAAATTGTTTTAGAATCACCTCCATTAGTTCCATGATAAAATTACGGTGTGTGTTACTCAAGTTTTTTTTTTTAAAAACTTCAAAAAAAAAACTCTAATCCTTCTGAGGAATATTGTGAAAAGAAAACTAAAAACGATACTGCTTTTTATGTAACGCACAGATTACAGGGAATGGTAAAAGTTTTCTATCAGAAAACCTTCAGTCTACATAAAAAGGGAGCATTTTTCCAAAAGAGAAGGTAGAAAAAAGAGGCAAGGGGCAGGTGAAAAGGAAATAACTCAAAATTGAACATGGAAGGATTAAAGAACATTACTGTAAGAAAGAAATGAGAAAGACAGACGTTGACAATGTGGATGTATAAAGCCAGTATGAGAATTACATGCTTATTTGGTTCTTGCTGTTTGCGAGCACTTGTCCTGATATACTTTTTTGGTTGTAGAATTACATGCTTGCAAATTTAATGTGCAATGAAAACAGTGCGATTAATCACTAATGGTGATGATCATTCCTTTGTAACAACTGATAGAGCAGATATTAATGAATTAAAAGTTGAGGATTTTTCTGATCTGGTCAGAAAATATATTCTTGTAACTGGAGTTTCAGTTAGAGGAAGTGATACTTACATTTACAGAGAAGATAATGAAGATGGAATAGTGCTGTGCTTGCCAGGAGCAAAAATAGAGGATGTGAGACAAGCCTTAGAATGCATTAATGTAAGGACGTATGGATCTGTTTTTATTCACGTCGGTGCAAATGATCTTATCTACAAGGACTCTCTAACTGTTAGCAGGGAACTTACAGCCCTCCTAGACAGCATAGCTTGCACAGCTGTTATGATGTATTTTTCACAAATCACATACAGAAAGGAGAGTCAGGTCACTGTGATTGAAAAGATGTTTGGGGTAAATACCTACATGAAAAAATATACTGTTTTAAAATAATGCAAATACGTAGAGCATCCAAACCTAATTTTGGGCACACGTGTTCAGACAGGATGGTATCCATTTGTCAGGATCAGGGAAGGGAATTTTTGCAGCAGGTATTTTGTAATGTTTGACAAACGCAAGGCAGGATTTTTGCCAAGTTGAAAATTTAACAGTTCACAGATAGCAACACTGGATGCATCTCTGATGGTTGTTAATGCTAGGAGCATTAATAATAAAGTATTTTTGTTGGAAAATTTGCTACATTCCACAAGATTGATACTGTTACTGTTTGTGAAACATGGTTAAAGAACAATGACTGGAAACCAGTTCTGTCAGGGTATAAATGTTTTTACTGTAACAGACATTCTAACAAAAATCAGGTGGAGGTGTTATGACAGGGATTAAAGATAGTTATGAGACCTGTGATTATTACATGTTCAATGATAACACCAATACTATAGACTGTGTAACTGTGACAATAATGACAACCCTGGAACATATAACAATTTGTTGGAGTGTATAGACCACCCAAGTCAAGTACTGATGACCTAGAGGAATTCATACATTTCTTTCATGATACACAGGAGGGAAGAATAATAGAGGCTAGGGGCTTACATTTACCATAAACAGACTGCAATAATATTGATTCAACAACATTAGCAAGGAAATTATCCACAACATATGTTCACAACAATAATGGTTTCAGATTGTAAAAAAAAGCTACTAGGGAACAGAACACACTAGACATTGTTTGTGTTTCTAAAGAAGTTACCGTTACTTTATGTCAGGTTTTACCACCGTTGATGTGCAGTAATAATGGGGTTATAAAGATTAATTTGTTGCTAGATAATTCTGCCAAACTGAAATCTAAACCCATGCACAGAATGTTAATTACAGATTATATGTAAGCAAAACACTCACTATGCAAAATTAACCGGAGTGAGGTGTTCAGTGGAAAAGCTGTAGAAGGAATGTGGAAAGTTTTGAAAGAGAAATTGTTTGAGTGCAAAAAATAAAAAAAATGTTCAACATCAGGATCTAGGCATATAACATCCATGCATTTCCATAAGAACAAGGTATCTGATTAAGGTAAGAGACAAAAAATATAAGGAATGGAAAGAGGTTGAACTACAACTTTGAAAACTGAAATAAACAAGCTGGACAAACAAATTAAACATAGTGTGAGACAAGATTAAGAAAAATTTGAAGAACGTTTATATAAAGATATTGAGCATAATAGGAAACATTTTTATAGCTACATAAGATGTGGAAGGAGTAAAGACATACAAATTGATAAACTGTGTGTAGATTCTCAAGTTTATTGTTAGACAGTTTGTTTCCACAAAGGGGGGTAATAAGTTGTCCTAGTGACATCCAGGTAACCTCAGATACTGGAATCAAATTAGATTATATTGAAAAAAAAGAACTATCAAACTGGATTCAAACAAAGCACAGGGAGGAGACAGAATTAGTAATAATGACCTGAGAACACCCCAGCAAGAACTTATAGTACCATTATATCTATTATTTACTAGGTCATATAAATATGGGGAGATTCCTCATGGTTGGAGACGTGCTTATTAAACCTGTCTTTAAGGGAAAGGGGAGTAGGACAAACCCAGAGTCATACAAACCTTTAAGTCTACTTTCATGTGGTGGAAAATAATGGAGAAGATAATATTGGATATGTTATTGTCAGAATTGGATAGGTTGGGACTTGAAACCGTATATCAGCATGTACATTGTACATGTTGAAAACAGTTCTATTAACACCTGTAACATGATGTTTTATAATGATATAACAGCTATGAATGAAAAATTGTGCTATGATGTAATTTATATGGATTTAACTTCAGCATTTAGCCACTGGGGATGCACAAGCCAGTGCATTTCTTTGTGCCGGTCCCAAGCCCGGATAAATGGGGAGTGTTGCATCAGGAAGGGCATCCGGCATAAAACTTTGCCAACTCATTCATGTGGACAGCAGTAAATATTTGCATACCGGATCGGTCGAGGCCCGGGTTAACAATGATCACCACTAGTACTGTTAGCCAACAGGGTGCTGCCGGAAACTGGGCTACTGTTGGCCGAAGGAGGAGAAGAGGCAGAAGGCATGGCCAAAGGCAGGAAGGGAGGAGAAAGGCTAGGACTGTGGTAGTGAGGGTCGTAACTTTGAATGTTGTCAGTATGACTGGTATAGGGAGAGAGCTAGCCAATATGATGGACAGAAGGAAGGTTGGTATATTGTGTGTGCAAGAGACCAGTTGGAAGGGGAGTAAGGCTAGGTGTATCAGAGGTGGGTTCAAATTGTTTTATCAGAGTGTGGATGGGAGGAGAAATGGCATAGGAGTTATCCTAAAGGAACAGTATGCTAAGAGTGTTTTGGAGGTGAAAAGAGTGTCGGATAGAGTGATGTTTATGAAGCTAGAAATTGATGGTGTAATGATGAATGTTGTTAGTGCATATGCTC
Organism: Protopterus annectens; assembly: GCF_019279795.1. Lineage (NCBI taxonomy): Eukaryota > Metazoa > Chordata > Ceratodontiformes > Protopteridae > Protopterus > Protopterus annectens. The sequence goes on from NC_056733.1 coordinate 775,140,388, forward strand.
CACAAGTTGGGTGTGCGATGGATGAGAAAGAAACATTTTGGAGTGAGTTGGATGAAGTGGTGATGACTGTACCCAAGGTGCGAGAGTGGTGATTGGAGCAGATTTCAATGGGCATGTTGGTGAAGGGAACAGAGGGGATGAGGAAGTGATGGGTAGGTATGGTGTTAAACAAAGGAATGCAGAAGGTCAGATGGTAGTGGATTTTGCGAAAAGGATGGACATGGCTGTGGTGAATACGTATTTTAACAAGAGGGAGGAGCATAGGGTGACATACAAGAGTGGAGGAAGAAGCACACAGGTGGATTATATCTTATGTAGGAGGGCCAGTTTGAAGGAGATTGGAGACTGTAAAGTGGTGACTGGGGAAAGTGGTTAGGCAGCATAGGATGGTGGTTTGTAGGATGACGCTGGTGATCAAGAAGAGGAGGAGGAGTGTGAGGGCAGCACCAAGGATCAAATGGTGGAAATTGAAAAAGGGTAATTGTGAGGTGGAGTTCAGGGATGAGTTAAGACAGGCACTGGGTGGCAGTGAAGAGTTACCAAATAGCTGGGTAACTACAGCAGAGCTAGTAAGGGAGACAACTAGAAAGGTGCTTGGTATGACATCTGGACAGAGAAAGGATGACAAGGAGACATGGTGGAATGAGGAAGTACAGGAGAGTATACGGAGAAAGAGGTTGGCAAAGAAGAAGTGGGATTGTCAGAGAGATGAAGAAAGTAGACAGGAGTATAAGGAGATGAGGTGCATGGCAAAGAGAGAGGTGGCGAAGGCTAAGGATAAGGCATATGAAGAGTTGTATGAAAGGGATGGACACTAAGGAGGGAGAAAAGGACCTGTAACAATTGGCTAAACAGAGGGACTAAGCTAGGAAAGATGTGTAGCAGGTAAAGGTGATAAAGGATAATGAGGGAAACGTTCTCTCAAGTGAGGAGAGTGTGTTGAGCAGATGGAAAGAGTACGTTGAGGGGCTGATGAATGAAGGGAATGAGAGGGAGAAGGTTGGATGATGTGGGGATAGTAAATCATGAAGTGCAATGGATTAGCAAGGAGGAAGTAAGGACAGCTATGAAGACGATGAAGAATGGAAAGGCTGTTAGTCCAGATGACATACCTGTGGAAGCATGGAGGTGTTTAGGTGAAATGGCAGTGGAGTTTTTAACCAGATTGTTTAATGAAATCTTGGAAAGTGAGAGGATGCCTGAGGAATGGAGAAAGTGTTTTGGTACTGATTTTTAAGAATAAGGGTGATGTGCAGAGCTGTAGTAACTACACGGGGATTAAACTGATCAGTCACAGCATGAAGTTATGGGAAAGAGTAGTGGAAGCTAGGTTAAGAAGGGACATGATGATTAGTGATCAGCAGTATGGTTTCATGCCGGGAAAGAGCACTACAGATGCGATGTTTGCTCTGAGTGTTGATGGAGAAGTAGAAGGTCAGAAGGAGTTGCATTGTGTTTTTGTAGACTTGGAGAAAGCATATGACAGGGTGCCTAGAGAGGAGATGTGGTATTGTATGAGGAAGTCGGGAGTGTCAGAGAAGTATGTAAGAGTGGTACAGGATATGTATGAGGGTAGTGTGACAGCGGTGAGGTCTGCGGTGGGAGTGACGGATGCATTTAAGGTGGAGGTGGGATTACATCAAGGATCAGCTCTGAGCCCTTTCTTATTTGCAATGGTGATGGACAGGTTGACAGAGAAGATCAGACAGGAGTCCCCGTGGACTATGATGTTTGCAGATGACATTGTGATCTGTAGTGAGAGTAGGGAACAGGTGGCGGAGACCTTGGAGAGATGGAGATATGCTCTAGAGAGAAGAGGAATGAAGGTCAGCAGGACTAAGACAGAATATATGTGTGTGAATGAAAGGGAGGATAGAGGAATGGTGAGGATGCAAGGAGTAGAGGTGGCGAAGGTGGATGAGTTTAAATACTTGGGATCAATAGTTCAGAGTAATGGTGAGTGTGGAAGAGAGGTGAAGAATAGAGTACAGGCAGGATGGAGTGGGTGGAGAAGAGTGTCAGGAATGATTTGTGACAGACGAGTACCAGTAAGAGTGAAAGGGAAGGTCTACAAGAGGGTAGTGAGACCAGCTATGTTATATGGGTTGGAGACAGTGGCATTGACAAAAAGGCAGGAGTTAGAGCTGGATGTGGCAGAGTTAAAGATGTTAAGATTTGCACTGGGTGTGACAAGGGTGGACAGGATCAGGAATAAGTATATTAGAGGGTCAGCCCAGGTTGGAAGGTTTGGAGGCAAAGCCAGAGAGGCAAGATTACACTGGTTTGGTCATGTGCTGAAGAGGGATACTGAGTATATTGGGAAAAAGATGCTAAGGATGAAGCTACCAGGTAACACGAAAAGAGGAAGGCCTAAGATAAGGTTTATGGATGTGGTAAGAGAGGACATGCAGGTGGTTGGTGTGACAGAGCAAGATGCAGAGAACAGGAAGAAATGGAAACAGATGATAGCAGTCGGAGGAATAGTGGTCGGTAAGGGGGACGGCTCCTAGACCTTTGGGTCTGGAGGGGCCAAATTTCTAGCCAGAGCTGGATCCAAAAGCAACCTCTTCACCACCCTCTCGATGTCCTCATCTGATAGGGTCCTGGAAGATCTGGTAGAGACAGAGGGAGACCTCCTTCTCTCCAAATAGGAGATCTCAATGTAGGAGATACAGTCTCGATGTCAGGCAAAATTTTTAGTACCTATGATTGCCTCCGAACTGATGAAATCGACAGCACTGAAGTAGATGAAGCTGAGTCAGAACTGAAACTTCTTGGTTCCGACGCTGTAGTCTTTTTTGTCGGCTCTGAAGCCAGGGAAGATGATTTTCTCTGAAGATTTTGGCACTGCCTGACCAAGTTCCAGCTGTTCCTGGAAGGAACTAGTCATGAGACCTCTGTCAATGAGTTTTCTCTTCCTCTCATTCAAAACTCTTGTGCTAAAAGCATGACAGAAGGTGCAGGGTTCCTGTAAATGGGCTTCGCTAAAGCAATATACACAACTGGTGTGGCTGTGTGTAAGAGACATTTTCTGTGCACACCTATCACACTTTTTGAACCCCGAAGGGCGATGATCTTTATGATTCTTATCTTTATCTTTAGACATACTAAGATAACAACAGTAAAGTATTAACTACAATTTAAAGGTGAGAAGCGATAACTTTTTTTTTTAAACAGTCACACACACACAGGGAGGAAAGGCCCTCTAACTTAAACGGGCACTACAGCCCTCTAACTTAAATGGGCCGTACAGTCCTAAGGGGGGTAATAGGGGTTGAAAAACTTTAAAAACAGTCGCACAGAGATAGAAACTATCTATATATATTTATATGATAGAAAAAGGGTAGAAAAGACTAAATATAGTAAAAAATTGTTTTACTTCACCAAAGAGCCAGTAAGACACAACCTCTAAGCTTTCACGGCAAATGTGATCTGGGGAATAGCCGTGAGGCACCATGGGATATGGGCTAGCCTCGAGCTAGTAAAAGCTCTCGAGCTTTAGTATCGGCTCCGAACCCATCCAGCAAGAATTATGGCGAGATAGGACTACATAACATCCCCTATTACAAAACATGATTGAGATATTATATATTTCATCTAATAAACTCCTTTCAACATTACAAATTCTTGATAATCTTAAAAACTCTCCATAAGGTAATGCTGACAAAACATGTGTTGGAGAGAAGCCTTCTAGCTTATCAGTGGGAGTGGTAAGCACTAGGTAACCTATCTACCATAGGAGGAGTGGTTTCTGGCCCAGAATTTATAGTTTATTGGCCGTTTGGGAAGCTTTTTTATCTCTTTCAACCTTCTGATTTAAAAGCCTGTGTTTGCGCTTGTTTCCTGCCTTTCCTGTTACTAGTCTAGTCCAGGTACAGATTTGCTGTATCCAGGACTCTTTCTAAGCTTCTGAGCCCCCCAAGCCTTTCTGTGTTGGAGGGAAGCCTTCTAGCTTATCAGTGGGAGTGGTAAGCACTAGGTAGCCTATCCTCCATGGGAAGAGTGAGTTTTGGCCCAGAAATTGTAGTTTATTTTGCCATTTGGGCAGTTTTCCATCTCTTTCAACTTGCTGGCTTAAAAGCCTGTGTTTGTACTTGTTCCGCACCTTTTCTGTAACTAGTCTAGTCCAGGTACAGATATGCTGTATCCAGGACTCTGTAAGCTTCTGAGCCCCCCAAGCCTTTCTGTGTTGGAGGGAAGCCTTCTAGCTTATCAGTGGGAGTGGTAAGCATTAGGTAGCCTACCTACCACAAGAGGAGTGATTCCTGGCCCAGAAATTGTAGCTATTGGCCATTTGGGCAGTTTTTTTCCATCTCTTTCAATGTTTTGGTTTAAAAGCCGCACTTGTGCTTGTTTCCCCACCTTTTCTGTAACTAGTGTAGTCCAAATACAGAGTTGCTGTATCCAGGACTGTTGGTAAGCTTCTGAGACTCGCAAGCCTTTCTGTGTTGGAGGAAAGCCTTCTAGCTTATCAGAGGGAGTAGTAAGCACTAGATAGCCTGTCTACCATGAGAGGAGAGGTTCTTGGCCCAGAAATTGTAGTTTATTGACCATTTGGACAGTTTGTCCGTCTCTTTCAACTTTCTGGTTTAAACGACCACATCTGCGCTTGTTTCCCATCTTTCCTGTAAAAGAAAGCCTTAAACTGATACAAGCCTTCTAGCTTAGAAGAGAGACTTTGGAGTGATTAAGTATCAGTTATCTGTATTTTCTTGCTGTACATAACTGTTTTCCGCCTAAACTCAGATTTTCCAGCATTTATTCTGATTTAAAAGCTTGTTTTTTTCACATATTGTACTTATTTGACTGCCTGCACTTTTAAAAAGTTGTGTTTTGTTTAAATAATGTGTTTAACTGTTGTAGGCTACACACTAAAATGCGATAGCCTTTTCTGATTGTTTGTAGTCGTTGAAAGCTGTTTTAAGTGTATTTTTTACTGTTTTTGATTTATCTTTTCAAAAAAAAAAAAATTCCTTGTTTCCCGCCTTTCTAAGCTAGTATAGTCCAGTTTTCAGGCTAGTGCTGAATTCAGGGCTGTGATACTAGTTTCTGAGTTGCCCATGCCTTACTTGGATAGAAGGAAGTTTCTCTGTTCACCTGTGAGAGAGGGGAGCTTTGAGCAACCTATCTGTCCCTGGAGGAGTGGTTCCAGCCCAGAAGTTAGTAGTTTATTGGCCATTTTGGGCTAATTTCTATCTCTTTCATTTCCCTACTATAAAAACCGCTTTTGCATGGTTTTGCGTACTGGGCAGCGCCAGTTAGCTAAGGTTAAATTATTCCCACCTCCACTAAGTCTACTCTTCAGTTTTTCCCTTGAAACTAGTCTAACTTTAAACCTAAGCACTCAAAAAGCATCCTACAGCCCAGCACTTGCTCAGACCTAATAGCAAGCACTAATATACCCTGACAATGACTGCCCAGCAGGGCAAGTCTCTTTATTCAACCCTCACCAACCAAGCGACTAAGCAGCTCACCCTACTATTCAGGCATGACCAAAGGGCAGTTTCAGGTGTACTCTCCAGTCAGGTGGTGAATCTGGGTATCCTGAGGCAATATTACAACTGCCTCATGTACACAGACAACCCTCTCCTCCTACCACAAAACACAAACATATGCGAGAGATGCAATTATACAGCCAAACTGGAAGCTAAGCTGTCTCCGCCCAAGACTGGAACAGACAGTCAGGAGGAGAAGGTTAACACTTGCATCACACCTCCAGCCACACACAGATCTACTAAAACAGCACTGGCAAAAAATACACATAAATACACAAAATCATACTCGGAGGCTCTAAATAAAAACTTGCAAAAGCATCAGAGACCTCCAAAGCAGACACTCAAACAACATGCACCTGCCATCACAAACCAGACAACACATAAAACACAAAATCAGTGTGCTGCACAATCACAGCCCTTAAGGTGAAATAACATACCTAACACACTAGTGATAGGTGACTCTATAGTCAGGCACACTGACGACCCACTCACTAGGCTGGACAAGCAGAAGGTTACTGTTAGCTGCCTGTCGGGAGCCAGAATCCGCCACATAACACAAGCACTCAGGTCACTCCAGAACAAGTACAAATATGACTCTGTCATTGTTCATGTTGGTGTGAATGACCTGAGATGTACCTCCCTGGACTACATGAAGAGAGACATGGAAGAGCACTCTGATCATGTATCCCAGGCTGGTATGACCCTGACCCTGAGTAGCATCCTGACCACACCAAGAATGATACCTCAGTATAAAGAAAAAATGATGAATTTCAACAATTGGCTAAGCTTCTGGTGTCATTCAAAGGGGATCCAGTGTCTGTCAGCCTGGGACGACATGCTCGACAAGCCACATTGCTTCGCAAGAGACGACTTGCACCTGTCACCCCTAGGCTTTCGAATACTGGCCAAGACTCTTGCTGCCCCCATAGTGCCTTTTTTAGGCAAGGCTCAAAAGTCAAACTCGTCTCCGTAAACAGCACAATTAACAAAAAACTGAGGGTTATGCTACTCAACGCCAGGAGTTTAAATCTCAAAATGCACATGCTCAAAGCACTCCACAGTATGGAGAATGTTGACATCTGTGCAGTAACTGAAACCTGGTTCAAGGCTCCAGAGAGCACCCCAACACTACTGGGATACAACTCATACCACATGTTTCGGCCTCAGAACACGGACCGAAACACAAAAGGAGGGGGTGTAAACATATATTTATCAAGGATACCTACACCTCCAGATTAGTGGCACAGCATGATACCTCTGAGATCATCCATGTGCAACTAACATCAGGCAAATCTGCAATGCAAATTGTGGCCTGCTACAGATCACCCTCCATGACCCAGAACCACCACTCCACCTTTCTGGAGACACTGGAAAACATGAAGGTCCTACCGAACACCCTGATATTGGGTGATTTCAATTACCCTAACATTCACTGGGAAAACTACTTGAGTACAAACTCCCGGACTCAGCGCTTCCTGGAATTCATCAACTCAAACACCCTGGATCAGCTGATAAACTCCCCTACCAGAGGTGAAAACATACTGGACCTGGTCATCACCAACACGGGCGACAGGTGTTCCACACCAGAGGTCAACCCATCACTAGTTAGATCAGACCATAAACTAATCACTCTGGGTGTCCACACCCCACCACCACCCCCAACTAAGGAAACCACAGTAAAAAACTTTTCTAAAGCAAACTTCACCTTACTTAAGACAGAAGTGGCAAGTTTCACAGCCCCCACGCTAAAGGATAACGCTGCCCAAGATACAGAAACCTTTAAAAATGCACTCTATGAGCACCTACAAGGATGCATGGATCATGCCATCCCCAAAAAACCAAGACTCACTCCTCTAAGAGAAGCAAACCAGTTTGGTGGACCCCTGCCATAAACAGGCTATACAATAGAAGGAGGAAACTAGTTCAGAAAAAAGCAAATCCCAAGAAGGAAAGACATCCCTGATCAGTATCAGTAAGAAACTAAGGTCCCTCATGAAATCATCCAAGGCTAACTTCGAAAGAAAAGTAGCCAAGGATTCAAAAGATAACCACAAAGCCTTCTTTAGCTATGTTAAGAATCAAAGTGGCAACTCGCAGATATGCACTGAACTAGTGCAAAACAGCACAAAATATACTGAACCTACTGATATTGCCAACATCCTGGCAGATAGATTCAGTGCAAACTTCACCCCCCTCTCACCTCCAAAAGGGCCTACAACAATACTGGAAAAGTGTAGTGTCCCAAAAATCACAGATGCACAGGTGAAAACAGCCCTTTCAAAAGCCAAAAACACAGCGTCAATGAGACCAGATGGTGTCCCAGGCTGCGTCTTGCACGAACTACAGAACGAACTAAACCCCATCTAAACACACTGTTCAACCTCAACCTCACCACAGGCTATGTGCCCATAGAATGGCGCACAGCAACGGTTATTCCTCTCCACAAAGGAGGGGCCACAACTGACCCTGGTAACTATCGCCTCATAAGCCTGACTAGCCTGGTCTGTAAGACTATGGAGTGCATCATCATAGAACTTATTAACAAAGACATTGGGAACCTCCAAACACTTGACTCGACCCAGTTCGGCTTTGTTAAGGCAGATCATGCCTACTAAACCTGGTTGACTTCTTTGAGACAGTCACCAAGGCCATAAATGAGGGAAAGGTGGTTCACACAGCCTAGCTTGACCTCGCCAAGGCTTTCGACACCATTCCCCACTCGGGTATTACAGAAAAACTCACCAGCCTGAACATAAACCCCTACATCACGAGATGGGTTGCCAACTGGCTTACAGACAGAACTCACACGGTAAGAATAGCAGGCTCCAGGTCCGACTCTAAACTAGTCACAAGTGGTGTCCCACAAGGCTCGGTCCTGGGACCCCTACTGTTCGGCATATACTTCTCAGAAGTACAGGTAAGCACAAGAGGACTATGGCTAATCAAGTTTGCCAGTGACTGCAAACTGGGAGCCATAATTGACTTTCCGGCTGACACGGACATCCTCCAAAAGGGCCTTACTGAGACGGACACCTGGTGTCAAATTCATGGCCTCAAGCTAAATGCCAAAAAATGCATAGTCATCCCGTTTGGGAAAAACAAAACACCCACAAATTACCACATAGGTGGCAGCCCCCTTAATACAGAAGAGGTAATAAGAGATCTGGGGACCCAGGTAGATAGTAATATCTCCTTTGACAATCATATTGCCAAATTAGTTAGGAAATCCTTCTATGTGGCCCATCTAATTACTAAAGGGTTCGCATCTAGAAATAAAGAGGTTATAGTGCCCCTCTACTCGTCACTCATTAGAACCATCATAGAGTACAATGCCCCATTTGGGATATACCTCACAAGACACTTCCAACAGCTGGAAAGACCACAAAAGTACCTCACCAAGAGGATTACTGGCCTCAAACATATGTCCTATGCAGCCCAACTGAAAAAACTCCGTATGTACTCAGTGGCATATCGCTTCCTCAGAGGTGATCTCTGCCTGACTTACAAAGCCATGTCCAACTCAGAATTGATGGACATGCTCCACCTAAAGAAATCCAAGTCACTGTGAGCCACGCGCTCTAGTGAGCTAAACCTCGCCACAACAATAAATAGAACATTCTGGAGGGATAGATTCCTGTCACAGAGACTCCCCATGCTTTGGAACAAAATTCCAAACTACATTAGGCAGTGCCCCTCACTAAGACTCTTCAAGAGAAACCTTGACGAGTGGATGGGTAACAGAAAATACACCCCTGGGATCACTTCATTGGCTCTGCTTAACAGAGGATCAGTTAATTAATCAATGGGGCGGCGAAAGCCGACACACTCTGGCTAGGCTTATAAATGCCCTTGGGCAGATAGCCTAGTACCTACCTATGAACCTATATGGAGATGGACACACCCCAAATGTGGGGAAACATCTTGGCAACTGGAAGTCTCCAGAATCACTAGGATCATGGGAGATTACTAGGCTATCAGCCTGGAAGTCATTTCAAGCCCAGCTGTTTCATCGCAGTGTAATACCACTATGTTAGTTAATACCCAAGATTACATTTAGTAATGGCTGCCCATGTCCAGGAGGGTTGTGGCCACTATTCCCAGTAAGAACTTATGGTGCCCCATTCACTTGTCCAGGTTCCTCTTGAACAGTGTCATAGAGGAGTTCTGTTTCACATGAAGAGGTAACCTATTCCAAAGATGTGGCAGTTGCTGGGAGATAAACCTGCCCATCTAAAAGTCACAGGCCATATTTAGGTCCCTGGAATGGGTAGCCCTAGTCCCATTTGATTTACGGATATGCAGCAAGATCATTAAGTTTGGGTCTGAGATTGCTCTGTAAACCAGGCACAAGTCTCCCTTAAGAAGTCTATACGATACAAAGTATAGTGACAGGGACTTTAATCGGTGTGTGTACAGCACGTGCTGGAGTCCCTTGATCTTCTTTGTTAGAAACATCTGTGTTCTCCAATTGCTGCAGGTGCTTTGTATGGTACATGCTGAATGGAGAGTTATACTTAATTATGGGCAGGATTAGTGCAGAGTACAGAGGAGTTATAATCTCTTTTGCTCTCAAGGCGATGCGTTTACTAATCAAGTGTGCTATATAGAAAGCATTCCTTACTACAGTAGACACATGGTGTTCAAAGTTAAGGTCACAGTCAACTTTGATCCCAGGTCCCTTAACACTCCGTGGGTACTTAGGGTATTGTTGTTGATTTGACAGTGTGAAGGGACATTGTTTGTGCCAAAGGGAATGATAATGCATTTCTTTGCATTCGGTTTGAAACCGTGACTAAGACACCAGTCGCTGATCTGCGTAAGACCCTCCTGGAGTATACTGTCATCATCTGGGGATTCAATAATTGCACTCATTTTGCAGTTGTCTGCAAACTTGGTCAGACCCAACCCTTTAGTTTTGACCTGAACTTCTGAGAAGGATATACCAAACACTAGGTGGACCAGCACTGATCTCTGTGGCACCCCGCTGGTAACAGGTCTGCTGGTTAATGTGGTGTCACCCACTTTGATAGTGTGTGCCTGGTTTGCAAGCCAGTTTGGCAAACCATCTTACAACGAATGGGTTTACATTCAGTTTGCTAAGCTAGTAAGCTACGTAATGCCTGAGCGTGGGATTGTGTTGAAAGCCTTTGCCAAGTTGAGGTATGCTGTGTGCACATATTTGCCCTTGTCAATGGCCTTTTCACATTTTTGAGGAAATCCTCCAGATTTAACAGGATGGATCTGCCCTTGATGAAACCAAATTGGGTAGGATCCAGGGAGGTCACCTATGTCTTTAATTATGAGGTCCATAATGATATGCTCCATGACACCTTCTTCTTTTGACTTTTCCCAGTAAGGGGTCGCCACAGCAGCACTCCGGTCTGCTAATGATTGGCAGTAGATTTTTACGGTGCCGAGTTGCTAGCCCGATGCCCAACCTTCAAAGAAGGGCACACCCATTCACGCATGAAGCTACCTGCATATCTTTAGACGTCACTCAGCCGCAGGGAGGACATGCAGACTCCACACAGAAGGCACTGCAGACGAGAATCGCATGGGAGAACCTCTTGCTGTGAGGCAACAATGCTAACGTCTGCACCACCGCGGCCCCATATGCTCCATGACACCTGAAAACCTGAAACTATAACAAAGCAAAAATAATTATCATTGGTCTTTTCACCATGAATTTGGAGATGAGGTGTTGAATCAAAACAAGAAGCAGAAAGTGCAAAGGAATCTTCCCTGACATGGGAAGGAGAACACATCTACCAGGACCCACCCTTGACCTACTACACTGAGCAGAAGAGGTGGAAAAATGAAAAATTACATATCTACCCAAACAACAGATCTGTATAAGTAGGTTAATCCTCATCAACTAACAAGTTCAAGGCTGTTAGGACTTAAGCAGCCCAGCATATAAAACTTTCCTAAGTTACTGGCACCCCCCCCCCCCCTTATCCATAATGCTCTGCAGTCAAGGTCCACTCTCAAAATCTTTGTTTTCTGGAGGTCTGTACTATGGTGGAGCAAAAACAGCCAATTGCACAGAACAATATAAAGTGTCACAGGGCTTCCCTCCAGGCTTTGTGTGGAATGAGATTGGGGAAGGGGGTGTGTTGATGAAAAGACCTGCACATTCACATCTATTGTTCTGTAAGTTATTAAGTTCTGTGGCATATCCTTTTCAAATGACAAGACACAATCAGAAGCCAAACTCCCTGAGTGGTCCTCATGGGAATAATGGCTGTGACCCTGAAGGAGGATCTTGAGCTAAAGTTCATATTTAACATATACTATCTTGTATAGGAATTTAGTGATGCCCACACAGCTACAGCACAAATATCATCCAAGAACGCAGGCTTAAGGAATACTTAACAAGTAGCTACTATTGTAGCTGACAGCCCTTGGCTCAGAAGGTAAAGGCTTACTGAATGTTTGGTAACCAAACTTCCTACAATTAGACATCCACCTTAACAAAGTATTTTAAACACTTTGGAGCCCAGTTTCTTTTTAGAGAATGAAATAAGCAGCTAAGAATATTTTCTAATAGATTTAGTTCTGTCCAAGTAAAACCTGAGCTGCCTGTGAGCATCCACACAAAGCAGCAAATACTGCCCTCTGTTGGACTACTTTGGGAAACAATAGGTAGAGCAGTGTACTTACTAAGATTAATTTCAGTAACTACCCTGGACATATGAGATGGGTTTGTTTACAAGAACATTATCATTATGAAAGGCCAAATAAGCAGGACAGAGCATTTTGGATATCCTTCTTGTAGAAATGATGGTTAATAGAAAGACAGTCTTACATAAACAAACTATACAATAGAAGGAGGAAGCTACTACATGATAGAGCAAAATCCCAAAAAGAGAAGGCATCTCTGATCAGTATTAGCAAAAAACTACGGGCACTCATAAAATCGTCTAAGGCCAGCTTCGAGAGAAAAATTGCACAGGACACTAAGGATAATCACAAAGCTTTCTTTAGTTATGTTAGGAACCTGGGTGGGAATTCCCAGATATGCTCAGAATTAGTCCAAAATGACAAAAAATACACCGAACCCACAGACATTGCCAACATCCTAGCTGACAGGTTCAGCGCAAACTCCCCCCCCACCAAAAGGGCAAATATCTATCCCAGCAGAGTGCTGCCCCCCTGACATCTCAGATGCTCAGGTAAGAGCCGCCCTCTCCAAAGCAAAAAACACAGCATCAATGGGACCAGACGGTGTCCCGGGCTGCGTCCTACATGAACTCCAAGAAGAGCTAAACCCAAACATAAAACTACTGTTCAATCTCAGCCTTACTACAGGATATGTACCTAAAGAGTGGCGTACAGCAACAGTGGTCCCTCTCCACAAAGGTGGTGCCTCAACGGATCCTGGAAACTATAGCCCCATAAGCCTGACTAGCTTGGTCTGCAAAGCTATGGAAAGGATCATCATGGACCTCATAAATAAAGATATTGGGGACCTACAGACACTGGATCCTACCCAGTTCGGCTTTGTTAAGGGCAGATCCTGCCTCTTAAACCTGGTCGATTTCTTTGAAACAGTCACCAAGGCCATTGACGAGGGAAGGTGGTCCACACAGCCTACCTGGACCTCGCAAAAGCCTTCGATACAATACCCCACTCGGGCATTATAGATAAGCTCACCAGCTTAAATATAAACCCCTATGTCACTAGATGGGTTGCAAACTGGCTCAAGGACAGAACCCACATAGTTAGAATTGCTGGAGCCATGTCAGACTCCAAACCAGTTACAAGTGGCGTCCCACAAGGCTCAGTCCTGGGACCTCTCTTGTTCGGTATATATTTCTCGGAGGTACAGGCCAACACGGAAGGACTGTGGCTGACCAAGTTCGCAGATGACTGCAAACTGGGCACCATAATCGACTCTCCAGCCGACACAAACATCCTCCAAAAGGGCCTCATAGAAACAGACAACTGGTGCCAGAGCCATGGCCTCAAGCTAAATGCCAAAAGTGTATAGTCATCCCTTTGGCAAAACAAAGTGCCCACAAATTACCACATAGGTGGTAATCCATTAAGTACAGAAGAAGTAATTAGGGACCTGGGGACCCAAGTTGATAGCAATCTCTCATTTGACAACCACGTGGCCAAAGTGGTTAGAAAAACATTTTATATAGCCCACCTAATCATGAAGGGATTCACATCTAGATCAGGGGAGGTCATCGTGCCTCTTTACTCATCCCTCATCAGGCCCATAACTGAGTACAATGCCCCTTTTGGGATGTACCTTACCAGACACCTGCAGCAACTGGAAAGACCCCAAAAGTACCTCACCAAGAGGATCAAAGGGCTCAAACAGATGCCATATGCTGCCCGGTTAAAGAAACTCCAGCTCTACTCAGTGGCATACCGCCTGCTCAGAGGCGATCTGTGCCTGACGTATAAAGCCATGTCCAACCTGGAATTAATGGACATGCTGCACCTCAGAAAATCCAAATCCTATTGAGCTATGCGCTAGAGAGACTTGAACCTCAGCACTGAAATAAATAGGACATGCTGGAGGGACAGATTCATAACCCAGAGGCTCCCTTCACTCTGGAATAAAATCCCAGTCCAGGTTAGGCAGAGTCCCTCATTGACTCTCTTCAAGAGGAATCTTGATGAGTGGATGGGAGATCGTAGGTTTACCCCAGGTATCACTTCTGTTAGACAGAGGCACAGTATACTAACCTCGAAAAAGGGCATAGCAAAATTAACTTAAAATGGGTGGCGAAAGCCAAACACACTCTGGCTAGGCTTATAAATGCCCTAGGGCAGATAGCCTAGTATGAACCAAGATATATACTTTTAAGTTTACTATAGCAGCTGTCTCAAGAAAGGAACAGCACACAGGTTTTTTAACACTGGTTCCAGTGAGGACACAAAGGCTAACAAATTAGCCTCTTTATGATAAACTGAAACAGCTGTCATTCTTTTCCAAACAATACCATAATTGTGGCACATGGTTTTCTTTACATGCTAGTTTTAAATGTAATGGGGACTGTAAACAGAAGGCGCTTTTCTCCCCTCTTCTCTTTGTCTTCTTTACAGTTTTGAGACTAAAAAGGGGGTGGTTAAAAAGGCATGACAAGGTTCTCTAAAAATGCTTTTTTTTTCATTCTGCATTGGGGAAATGACTGATTAATTTTTTTTTTTTTTCACACACACCACACACACACACACACACACACACACACACACACACACACATATATATATATATATATATATATATATATTAAGTAGCATTTCTGCAGAATGTTTCCATGGAGACAATCTGATAAAGAGAAACTGGAGACACACTGGTGGAAGGGGATTGGCTGAGAGCAAAGAAAAAATGAACAGAGAAACTTGCTAGGACATAATGTTCCCTGAAAACAATTAGGGGTTTTCCCAGGTGTGACAGCTTTAAAGATAATACAAAACCAATTACACCAAGTAACGTTTTCTCAGTTTTTAATACTAATATAAACAAATAGGTGCTTTTTTTTTTCTTTTTCACCCTTCTCTCTTTTTTTTGTTCAGTTTTAAGAAATGTAGGGACTGCAGGGCAAAAAAAAGAAGAGGGGAGGAGATGGGGAAGTCTGGTTAAGAGAGTATGACAAAAGAAAACTCAGAGCGCTTTTTCCAATGCTTGCATAGGGAAATGGCTGGGTTAAAACCCTAGGCGTTACCCAATAACAAGTTTATTAGAAAGCATGTAAATGAAAAAGAATATTGAATATTTTAAGGCTTTTTTTCTGACAAACAAGGCACCCTTAGCAGTTTTGTGTCTGGTTTCCATGTCACTAGGAGACAATTTGATAAAGAGAGAAATGGCTTGGAGAAAGTGTTTACTGAGAGCATGCAAATGTTTTCTCAACTGGGGTCTGGGACAGCTATAAAGATATACAAAATCAAATAGCTCTTACTAATAGCACAGGCTGTACCATGCGTCTTAGCATGACTAACCTTTCTTTTTGGTTAACTTTAGCCTGTCTGCGTAACTGCTATAATGGCGCTTAAGAAAATTCTGGGAGAAATAATCAGCTTTCAGCAAGGAATATTACTTATTGGTGGAGACTGGAATTTTGTTTCAACATTGTGTCTGGGGGGTCTAGAAGGGAAAATATAACGAAGGAGGTTAGAGTTTTGAAGAAATTTATGAAAATGTTTGGCATGGAAGATGTGAATTTAGTACTAGGAGTTCAGAGTGAATTTACATACCACTCACCGAGATACAAAATCTATCTAGCCTAGCCCAGGTTTTGTATATTTCAGATCATGTGCCACTAATAACTAAAATAAAAACGCAAGGTAATGAAATAAAAACGAGACACTGGCGCTTTTCCACCTTAAGGTTGAAGAGAGAGGAATTTAAGGAATGGGATTTGGAATTAATTCAGGAGCTACTAGAGAAGACAGAATTATCTTCTGAAAACATAGCCAAGGAGTGGGATAAAATTAAAGTGGAGTTTAAAACTAGGGTGGAAATAAAAGAAAGAGAGATAAGGTTAAACAGTAACAAGAATTATTCTGAGGGATTGATAAATGTTGAAGTATTGCAAAATGGGAGGAATCTCTCAGAACAAGAAAACGAACAAAATGCAGAATGCTACACAGGAAATAAGGGATTACCTTACTAATATGCTATAAAGATACACAAAATCAAATAGCTCAAACTTCCACAGCTCCCGTATAAATGACTCCATTTTTCATCCCCTAATGGCACCTCCATGTTGTTGATAATAATGTACATTATTTCATTTTTTTATTAAAACCTGTACAAAACAACTTTAATTGTGTTATTATCTTTGTTGTATTAACTCACTTTGAGATGTAATTCCTTTTTTATATGACTGAAGTACTTTGTGTGTGACTGTAAAATGTAATTGGAGCTTTTTTCCTAGGGTCTCCACTGAAAATGGGCCTTTGGACCAACCCGGTTAACAAATGACAATAAATAAATAAAATAAATATGCATGAGTTTACAAAGATTGTGGTTAAGCAACTGCTTTTTGATAATAATTCTAGAGCACAAAAACTTTTAGCACAACAACTCGGGCAACAGAAAGTGGAAATGGCAGTCACCAAGCTTATGGACCTATAACAAGGAAGGTAACAAGAGACTCTGTAGAAGTATTAGAAATATTTTGGGAATTTTATGAAAGTCTGTATAAAGCAGAGAAATATGGAAATCAAGAAAATATACAAATGGAAATGTTTATGGAAGAGTTAAATATGCCAAGGTTAGAGATAGATGAGGCTCAATTACTACCAGTTAGGATAGGAAGGAATGAGATAAAAATGCCTGTGTATAACCGATCTGCAGGAAAGTCCCTAGCAATAGATGGTAATACATTGGAAGTTTGGAAGTTAGGAGGGAAAAAACTGATCAAGATCTGGAAGGTTTTGTTTAACAGTATTTTAAGAGGAGGAGAAGTACCAGCATCCTGGAAGAAGGCAGCAGTAACAGTAATATCTAAAGAGGATGAGGATCCATCAGCTCCAGCTTCATAAAGGCCCATTTCAATATTAAACCATGATTGTAAAGTGTTTATGTCTATAATGGCTAAAAGAATGGCAAAAGTGATACTATAATTGATAGATATGGATCAGTGTGGTTTTGTGGAGGGAAGGCAAACATTTGACAATGTCAAAGAAAATTCAAAGATCAATTCACGGAAGGTTCAGCAAGGCACCTTTACTACTTGCAGCAAGGAGACAAAGCATGTAAGTAAAAGGTTTGTCTGATTTTCAATAGCTCAGCCTGCTGTTTTTATACAGTTCTTTGCACATACACTATACAGTTCTCTACACGTACACAACAGGTGCTTATCAGTTAATTGCTGACTTTTGCAAAAACATCTTTCAAAATGTAGCTTGTCCACAGGGCTTGCCCTGTCAAACCCAGTTTCTGAGTTATGGCCCTGTAACTGTCTCTTCCTAACACAACACTTATCTGTTGCTAGTGTGAGGCCCCTATCTCAACATTCCACAGCAAGAACAACAGACTTTTAGGCATCAGCAGCTTTTACAGAGACCACCAGTATTTACACATTTTACACAGAATAAATGTATTAACTCTTAACCCTTTAAATGCAGAATTGTACACTACACTATTTGTACATTTCTCTAACATCTCCCCCCTTTTAATACTTTATTCTTATTGTTCAATGAGTCTAAAACAAGTCCATTTCATCTCTTGACCATTTCCACTCAGGGCCTTGCAGTCAGAGAGTCATTCGGCTTAGGCTCAAGTAAACAATTCTTCCACCTCCAATTTTAGTAGTTCTTCATATTCAGTACTTTGTTGGTATAAGGTCTTTGAGACTGAGGCATCTATAGTGCTTTTTACCAGTCCATGCATGCAGGGGACGAAGCAGCATCCACAGAACATCAATATCACTGCTCCAATGCAAATAGCGATCAACAGATTCATCAGGACACTAGCCCCCAAACCATTTCTGGAAAAAATCTGTTAAAGGATTTTGACCTGGCTTGGTCATGGCAGACACTTGCTGAATCACTTTGAGATGGCTATCTATTTCCGTGTTCATTGTCGGGGATAAACGAACAGCATTCCTCTTGGATTAACGTGCAAGTACCTCCTTTCGCCACCAGGGTGAAATCGAGAGCCATACGATTTTGAAGCACTACTGCTCTCATAGCGGTCAGTTCATCTGTCACCAATTCCACGACGGAAAAGGTTGCATTGCCCAGTGTCTCAATCAGCTTGGACAACTTTCTCAGTTCCCAAATCGATTTTACCACTCCGTACTGAGGTAGTATGCCGGCCCATGATATGACATAATCACCAAGAGCCATGTGGGACAGTCCTTTGTCACTGACGTGAGCCAGATCATGGTGATATATCCATGATGCATCGATTCGGCCTACTGGATTGGCAGTTTTTTTTAACTTCTCGAACATTTCAGATTTTCCCTTGAGGTAAAGTTAACGTGTGTAGTATGGCTGGAACTAGGTAGCCCAAAAGGCAGCTTCCGCACCACTTTCTTGGTAGCTATTTATATGTTTTTCTTCCACACACAAAATAACAATCTTCCACTTTAATGGTGATGTTGATAAACTTGAAGCGATCCCCAAGTCCTGCTGTCTTTGGAACATTTTCCAATAGACAATTTCCATTTCCTGGACAAAGTTAATTATAGAGCTATTAACAAGTTTTCTTATAGATGAAAAATTTGCCACACAACCCGACCTGTATGCAGTGCAGTTATAAACCACTGTTTTGTTACAATGGCACCATCCTACCCTAGTTCTGTCAAGTTTCTGAAAACACACAGTTCTGTTTTGATGGAAAGCCAGCTGTAAGGCAACCGCATTTGCAGACGTAATATTAGCTGTGTTGCTCAAAAAGCTTGTCCATGTTTCAATAACATTTAGTGGAGAAGCCACTAAAGGTAATCCTCCATGTGCAGTTGGTATAGCTGCACAGATCCAACAATTAGAGACATTAAGGGTATCTGCATATGCGTACTTGATATCCCGATATGTGCTGAAAGCAGGATGCCATGCTGCACGCTTGCTAGGTTTGGTAAATGTGGCGGAAAAGATAAACGGCCACAGCAGGAAAACAATGACCACAATTACAGTCAATGAGATTACCATACAATATTTTTGTGGAAAGGGTTGTCGTTCCAGTGTTCTATTTTCTTCGGTTTTCCCAAAAGGATGGAATTCAACTTTCTTTGGTGCAGTCATGTCGGTTAATCTGGGTATTTTATCTTATTCTCTTCCCTATAGGAGCTTAGCATCAATGATTGCTTCACTGGGTTTGAGAAGGATCATTTCCTATTGATCTGACCCCCCTTTGTAGTCAGACTTTTGTGCTTAGGGTCCCAATGGAGAGGTAAGATTTTTACCCAATTCGAATTTCTTCACTAACTTGCAGTGTGTCAGATGGATCCACGAAGCTCGCTCTGCAATCTTGACTGCAGTCGGTGTCGAAAGAAGCACCTGGTAGGGACCTTCCCACTTCAGTGATGCCCAGTTCTCCCTTTTCACGATCTTGATCCACACCCAATCTCCTGGAGTTACTGTTACTTCCGGTGCCTTAGTCTGCTCTGAACCTGAAACAGAATTAGACTGCAACAAATGTTTAGAATTTAACAGTTTCTTCATATATTCAGCTAATGTAAGATCAGCTTCCTGGTCTGAGGGCATGAGAGGTTTACACTGGGGTGTACAATACGCCCTCCCATACAGTTTCTCATATGGGGTCAGCCCTTTTGCTGAGGGAACTGTTCTCATGTTCAACAGTGCCAGGGGTAAACAGTACAACCAGGTTTTCCCAGTTTCAGCCATTAATTTCCTCAGTTTACTTTTAAGTATACCATTATGTCTTTCGACCAACCCTGCAGACCGAGAATGATAAGCACAGTGATTTTTTAGAGAAATACCAAAAAACGTACTTAGCTGTTGTATAGTTTGGTTTACAAAGTGTGTTCCGTTGTCACTATATATTCTCTCCGGAATGCCAAACCTAGGAACAATTTATTTCACAAGAACCTTTGCTACTGTAGCTGCATCTGGGTTCCTGGTTGGAAAAGCTTCCACCCACCTTGAGAACATATCTATAATGACAAGGCAGTACTTCTTATTTTCACATTTATTTAACTCTATAAAATCCATGCAAATGGTGTGAAATGGGTATGGAGGTGTGGGGAAACTCCCTTGACTGGGCCGCATTGCTCCTTGTGCATGATATTGATTGCAAATCTGACATGCTAAACAAAATTTTTTAGAGTAGTTTGAAAATCCATATGCAGTGAACACCTAATTCACTATCTGTACCATTCCCCCTGTTGAGACATGGCATTGCCCATGGCTCAAAAATGCCGCATATCGAAAAAGGCTAGAGGGTAATATTGGTTTCCCTTCTTTTGAGATGTACAAACCGTCTCTGAAGACGGCCCCCTGTTTTAACCAACGCCTTTTTTCTACCTGTGTGGTCAATGATTGCATTGTTTGTAGCATGTCCAAATTTAAACTTTCAGAAGGTTCTAAATCTTCTACAAGGTATAAACAAGCAGCTGCTTGCTTTGCAGCAGCGTCAGCTCTTGCATTACCTTTTGAGATAGCATCCTGCTGTTTTGTGTGAGCTGCACATTTGCAGATAGCTAAACACTGAGGTAATTGAATGGAGTTTAAAAGATCTAATATGAGCTGCGCATGATTTATGGGTTTACCAGTTGATGTAATCATACCTCGGTTTTCCATTGCTTTATTTAATTTATCTGACTTGTGGTTATTAATTTAACATTTGTTGACCGGGAAAGTCTGACTAGGTTCCACAGATCCTGTTTTCAGCGGAGGCCCAGGGAGAAATGCTCCAGAAACATGTCTTTAGAATGTGGGAGGAAACTGGAGTACCCAGAGGAAACCCACGCGAATGCAGGGAGAACATGCAAACTCCGCACAGAAGGCACCCCAGCCGAGAATCGAACCAGAGAACCTCTTGCTGTGAGGCGACAGCATTAACCGCTGCACTACTTTGCAAACACTTGCACCATGGAGAAAGCATATTGACTGTCAGTAAAAACATTTGCACGCTTACCTTTAGCTAAAGTACATGCACGAGTGAGTGCAATCAATTCTGCCGCCTGTGCGGACAAATGTCGTGGTAAGGATTTTGCCTCAATAACCTCTGTGTCAGATACTGCAGCATAGCCCACTAGGTTCTGTCCTGCTGGGTTCTTTTTGTACGAGCCATCTACATAATATGTCAGATCAGCATCTGTTAAAGGTATATCTGTAAGGTCCTTCCTAGGTAATGTTGTCTGCTCAATCTCCTGCAGGCAGTGATGTGGAGTACCATTTACAGGGTAGGAAGCAGAGTTGATGGATTCAGGGTTGTGCATCATTCAATTGTCATGTGAGGCTGGCTCAGCAAAACAGTCATGCAGGAGAGATGTCTAGCTGGGGAAAGGTATGCTACCTTTTCTTGTAACAAAATAATTGCTACTGCATGAGGGACCCTTAGGGTGAGTGGGTGAAACAGAACCACTGAGGCTGAAGCCTGTACTGCCATAGCAGCTGCAACAACAGCCTGAACACAATGGGGTAAGGGCCGTGCCAGTGGATCTGTGATGAATAATAAGCAATGGGACGTTGCTTATCCCCATGTTGTTGCATCAGGACTGATGTCATATAGCCGTGCTTGCAGTCTACAATTTGAAGAAAGTGCTTGTGATAATTTAGTAACCCCAAGACAAAAGAAGACGCTATTAACTGTTTTAAGTTACAAAAGGCTAAATTTGCCTCCGGTGTCCAAATCACTGGGTCTTGTGCTGCCATAGGCTTTTTGTATATGAGGTCAGACAAGGGTGCCACTTCCAAAGCATAGTTTGGAATCCAACTTCAACAGAAGTTAGTCGTACCCAAAAAGGACATTATTTCCTTTTTGGTAATAGGTTTTGGAGCCTGCAAAATAGCTATTTTTCTATCCTCATCCAAGGTTCTACCTCCATCAAATATTATATAGCCCAAATATCGGACTTGTTTCTTCCACAGCTGCAATTTTTCCTTGTTCACCTTGTGTCCCTCAGCAGCTAAATACTGTAGCAATGCTAGTGTGTCTTCTTGGCAAGCTTATAAAGTGGGAGCTGCTAATAAGATATCATCTACATAAAGCAGGATTTGACTATTTCTCGGTGGGCTAAATCTTGCTAAATTACTTGACATCTCCTGTGAGAATATTGTGGGGCTCTCACAATAACCTTGTGGTAGTCAAGTGTATGTGTATCCTTTACCCTGATAAGTAAATGCAAACCAGAATCTACTGTCTGGATGTATCGGAATTGAGAAAAATGCATTACTAATATCTACTACAGAAAAATATTTCTGATGGGGTTTTAACACATTCAAGAGTGTATGCGGATCAGGTACTGTAGGTGCCCTCGGTATTACTGCCTCATTTACAGCCTGCAGGTCTTGAACCATGCGCCACTCTCCATTTGGCTTTTTAACTGGGAACAAAGGTGTGTTACATGGTGAATCAGGAGATTCAATTAACATGCCAGTTTTAAGGAGTGCAGCTATAATGGGCTTTATCCTTTCCTCTGCATCTTTTCTCAGCGGGTATTGGCGTTTTTGAAGTCTAAATGTTGATTTTGGAGTAATCACCACTGGTCCTGCTGTGCAAATAAGGCCTACATCTGATTATCTGGAATACCTTTCAGTGCATTTTCTTCCTCCTTTAACAGGAGTATTTGTCAAATATTTTTGTGAAAATGCAGATGTACTGCTGGCTTAGTCTGAGTTACCCAGTTCAATTTCTGTACCTGCACTCCCTGCTCTGAAAGTTCCTCTCTGGTCTATTTTTCCCATTTGGTAATATTTCTGCCCAACTCTACCCATGTTGTGTTTTTGTCTCTAGTGAGGCTTACATGTGGTAGGAGGTCAGATTTGTAAAGTGCTGTCATTTCTTTAGGTAGAGAGCAGCTGGCTATGCTATTTCCCATTGTGTCCCAGTATAGGTTATGTAACACTAGCCTAGCTGTGGGATATTTAAACAGCTTATCTCTGTAGTGCTCATCTGGCCCTTGTGTGTCACGAAAATACAGGGTGCAGTGCAGTAATGGCTGCTTATTAATATCTAATGAGGGAAATTTACTAATGGCCAAATCCATTGATTCCTTGGTTACAGTCCCTGTAAAACATCTCACCTCTTGGCTGCACTACACAGGGTATCATGCACTTCGCAGATGTCAGTCTGTCATTGTGCTTGCATCCCTTGTATAGTTGGAACCACCGCTATGCCAAATAACTGCATCAAGTCTCTGCCTAAGAGATTTATTGGGCATTTTGCAGACACTACAACTTTACTTCTCTGTGTCAACCCTGTTACAGGATCTGTAATCATAATTTTGTGTGAGAGAGGCTGCCGGTATAGCTGCCCATTTGCAGCCTTAACAAATATGTAATCTGAAGACCGTGTACACTCCTGTAATTCGGAGGGATATATCAGGGTCCGTGAAGCCCCAGAATCACACAAAAAACTAACCTCTCTCCCTTCCACCAAAAGAGTGACTTCTGGCTTGGTATCTGCTAAAAAGAGTTCCAAGCAGAGAAGCGCCAAGTCTAATACCTCATCACTTTCATTTTCATTGTCATCCCCCCCACCATCCTGTGCTTCCTCCATTTTACTTCTTCATTACCATTTATCCTGTTTTGTATTGCAACCCTCCCCTGTGCTTCCTGTCCATCATATAGTCAGTTATCACCTTTTTGTTCATCCGTACTTGTCCTATTATTCTTTTTGCAATCCCTTGCAGTGTGACCTTTCTTTCCGCATTTAAAACATCCCCACCTCTTTTTACGTCCCTCAAAATCTTCTGACCGTTGGTCAGACTGCCTACCTTCCCTATTTTTGCCCTTTTTCCCTGGATGTACCACATATACCTCAGCCCCGTCTTCTAATGAAAATATCTGCTTTTTGCTCTTAAAGTGCCTCTCAGCATGCCTTGCATATTCAAGCAGTGGTTACAATCTGCTTGTACAGTGATCTACCATGTGTTTTGTAATAAAACTACTAATAGGAGTACTGCTCCCCTTTAGAAAGGCATTTTTAACTGTTGTTCATAGGGGGAGTCCTCTGTCTGGTTATCAGAGATTTGCATCCCACAATGATTATTAAAGCACTCTATGAGCTTAGCAAAATAGTGGTCAACTGACTCGCCTTCTTGCTGGACACACTGATTAATACAGGTCCAGTCTTCCCGTGGTTTCCACTTATTAGAAATTCGGTCTGTAAGCCCTGTCACCTGGGCATCTAACCCTACGTCATTATGTGGAAGGGGTCTCTGCTGAGCATCACGAGGATTCCAATTACCACAGACCATGTGCCAGTCTGGACCTATAAGTTGTCTTACCACTTTTTCTATTTCTTCTCCATTTAGGTTATAGCTTAGCCTCATACCTTGCAGGTCCTCTGAAAATTTCTTAAAGTTAACCCTAGGATGGGGAATGCCCTCAGTGGCCTTCCTAATATCTTCAGGGCTTCAGGGTCTATATACTAATAAAGTAGGGTCTTGGTTATCCTGACCTGCTCTAGGATTAGGTACCTCAATAAGAGGACAGCGTTCTTCTTCCCCACTAGCCATGGCCTGGGTTTCACTAACTACTTGCCAGACTTCGAAATTTTTATCATCATCATCTGTGTTTTTTGTTTTGGACCTAGTCCCTATTGGACTCCTAACTTTAACTTGTTTTATTTTTACAGAGTCCTCACCTCCTGTGACTACAGGATGTAGAGGAGGCACTCTGTGTTGATTATTTGCTCCGTATGCTGGTGGGGGAGGGGGTGCTGAAGCTAGCACTAAGTGGTTATCCTCCTTATCTAAAAACATTGTTTTAGAATTTTTTTCTTTCTGGTCTCTTCGATGTGCTTCTTCCAGCCATCTGTGTGCCTGGGGAACTCCTAATTGTCACTGTTTTTTAACTTGCCCCTTGGAGTCTGCTTTTAATTGCTGTACTAATTTAAGAAGTGAAGATTTATCTAATTTTCCATCAAAATCATACTTAGTTACCCATTTTGAAAAATATCTAACATTATCTGGGTGCTGTACTTGCATGTATTTACCATCTTCTGTTAATGGTGGATCTTTTGATGTTTTTGTACCACAGTTATAATTACCCATTTGTTTACTACGTAGTTACCTTTAGTAATTTATCTATTACCTTCAATTTTCACGTGTACCACGGATTTTGTTATAGTCTCTTCAGAATGACTGTCCAACCTTTTACTATCCTGTTCACCCAGTCTATGACAGAACTGCAGTGTTCTTTTTCCGTTTCTCTCTTCTGTCCCTGATTAAATAATATAATCTAACAGAAGAAATGTAGTTTTCCTGACAGAATATTAATGCAGTTTCTTGTCCCTGACTGGATAACACAATCTAACAAAAAATGCAGTTTTCCTGACAGAATATTAATGCAATTTCTTGTCCCTGACTGAGTAACACAATCTAACAAAAAATGCAGTTTTCCTGACAGAATATCAATGCAGTTTCCTGTCCCTGACTGAATAAAACAATCTAACAAGAAATGCAGTTTTCCTGACAGAATATCAACGCAGTTTCCTGTCCTTAACTGAATAATACGATCTAACAAGAAAAATGCATGCACCTGCCTGTTCCTGACTGAATGAAACAGAATAGAAAAACTCACCTTACCTGAGCCTACGCGGATACCCGTCCTTCAATCGCAGATCAAAAGGTGACTGGCCTCTTTTGATGACAATTCAGTCAGAGGTCTTTATATTACAGAAGAATTGGTTTGGTTTCTTCCCCGTACGGTTTTAGCCACCTGGCCATCTGATCAGAGGTAAAGACAGGGTTCTGGCTCGAAGGACCAATCTGTCAAAGCAAATTCAAAGATCAATTCACGTAAGGTTCAGCAAGGCACCTTTATTACTTGCAGCAAGGAGACAAAGCATGTAAGTAAAAGGTTTGTCTGATTTTCAATAGCTCAGCCTGCTGTTTTTATACAGTTCTTTGCACGTACACTATACAGTTCTCTACACGTACACAACAGGTGCTTATCAGTAAATTGCTGACTTTTGCAAAAACATCTTTCAAAATTTAGCTTGTCCATAGGGCTTGGCCCTGTCAAACCCAGTTTCTGAGTTATGGTCCTGTAACTGTCTCTTCCTAACACAACACTTATCTGTTGCTAGTGTGAGGCCCCTATCTCAACATTCCACAGCAAGAACAACAGACATTTAGGCGTCAGCAGCTTTTACAGAGACCACCAGTATTTACACATTTTACACAGAATAAATGTATTAACCCTGGACATATGAGATGGGTTTGTTTACAAGAACATTGTCATTATGAAAGGCCAAATAAGCAGGACAGAGCATTTTGGATATCCTTCTTGTAGAAATGATGGTTAATAGAAAGACAGTCTTACATAAACAAACTATACAATAGAAGGAGGAAGCTACTACATGATAGAGCAAAATCCCAAAAAGAGAAGGCATCTCTGATCAGTATTAGCAAAAAACTACGGGCACTCATAAAATCGTCTAAGGCCAGCTTCGAGAGAAAAATTGCACAGGACACTAAGGATAATCACAAAGCTTTCTTTAGTTATGTTAGGAACCTGGGTGGGAATTCCCAGATATGCTCAGAATTAGTCCAAAATGACAAAAAATACACCGAACCCACAGACATTGCCAACATCCTAGCTGACAGGTTCAGCGCAAACTCCCCCCCTCCCCACCAAAAGGGCAAATATCTATCCCAGCAGAGTGCTGCCCCTGACATCTCAGATGCTCAGGTAAGAGACGCCCTCTCCAAAGCAAAAAACACAGCATCAATGGGACCAGACGGTGTCCCGGGCTGCGCCCTACATGAACTCCAAGAAGAGCTAAACCCAAACATAAAACTACTGTTCAATCTCAGCCTTACTACAGGATATGTACCTAAAGAGTGGCGTACAGCAACAGTGGTCCCTCTCCACAAAGGTGGTGCCTCAACGGATCCTGGAAACTATAGCCCCATAAGCCTGACTAGCTTGGTCTGCAAAGCTATGGAAAGGATCATCATGGACCTCATAAATAAAGATATTGGGGACCTACAGACACTGGATCCTACCCAGTTCGGTTTTGTTAAGGGCAGATCCTGCCTCTTAAACCTGGTCGATTTCTTTGAAACAGTCACCAAGGCCATTGACGAGGGAAGGTGGTCCACACAGCCTACCTGGAACTCGCAAAGCCTTCGATACAATACCCCACTGGCATTATAGATAAGCTCACCAGCTTAAATATAAACCCTATGTCACTAGATGGGTTGCAAACTGGCTCAAGGACAGAACCCACATAGTTAGAATTGCTGGAGCCATGTCAGACTCCAAACCAGTTACAAGTGGCGTCCCACAAGGCTCAGTCCTGGGACCTCTCTCGTTCGGTATATATTTCTCGGAGGTACAGGCCAACACGGAAGGACTGTGGCTGACCAAGTTCGCAGATGACTGCAAACTGGGCACCATAATCGACTCTCCAGCCGACACAAACATCCTCCAAAAGGGCCTCATAGAAACAGACAACTGGTGCCAGAGCCATGGCCTCAAGCTAAACGCCAAAAAGTGTATAGTCATCCCTTTGGCAAAACAAAGTGCTCACAAATTACCACATAGGTGGTAATCCATTAAGTACAGAAGAAGTAATTAGGGACCTGGGGACCCAAGTTGATAGCAATCTCTCATTTGACAAACCACGTGGCCAAAGTGGTTAGA
This sequence comes from Protopterus annectens, assembly GCF_019279795.1. Classification (NCBI taxonomy): domain Eukaryota; kingdom Metazoa; phylum Chordata; order Ceratodontiformes; family Protopteridae; genus Protopterus; species Protopterus annectens. Next base: position 775,168,137 of record NC_056733.1, read on the forward strand.
AAAACATTTTATATAGCCCACCTAATCATGAAGGGATTCACATCTAGATCAGGGAGGTCATCGTGCCTCTTTACTCATCCCTCATCAGGCCCATAACTGAGTACAATGCCCCTTTGGGATGTACCTTACCAGACACCTGCAGCAACTGGAAAGACCCCAAAAGTACCTCACCAAGAGGATCAAAGGGCTCAAACAGATGCCATATGCTGCCCGGTTAAAGAAACTCCAGCTCTACTCAGTGGCATACCGCCTGCTCAGAGGCGATCTGTGCCTGACGATAAAGCCATGTCCAACCCGGAATTAATGGACATGCTGCACCTCAGAAAATCCAAATCCCATTGAGCTATGCGCTAGAGAGACTTGAACCTCAGCACTGAAATAAATAGGACATGCTGGAGGGACAGATTCATAACCCAGAGGCTCCCTTCACTCTGGAATAAAATCCCAGTCCAGGTTAGGCAGAGTCCCTCATTGACTCTCTTCAAGAGGAATCTTGATGAGTGGATGGGAGATCGTAGGTTTACCCCAGGTATCACTTCTGTGTCACTGTTAGACAGAGGCACAGTATACTAACCTCGAAAAAGGGCATAGCAAAATTAACTTAAAATGGGTGGCGAAAGCCAAACACACTCTGGCTAGGCTTATAAATGCCCTAGGGCAGATAGCCTAGTATGAACCAAGATATATACTTTTAAGTTTACTATAGCAGCTGTCTCAAGAAAGGAACAGCACACAGGTTTTTTAATACTGGTTCCAGTGAGGACACAAAGGCTACCAAATTAGCCTCTTTATGATAAACTGAAACAGCTGTCATTCTTTTCCAAACAATACCATAATTGTGGCACATGGTTTTCTTTACATGCTAGTTTTAAATGTAATGGGGACTGTAAACAGAAGGCGCTTTTCTCCCCTCTTCTCTTTGTCTTCTTTACAGTTTTGAGAAGTACACTATAGGCAATGCAATGAGGAAATGACTGATTAATGAGGCGTTTCCATGGAGACAATCTGATAAAGAGAAACTGGAGACACACTGGTGGAAGGGGATTGGCTGAGAGCAAAGAAGAAAAGACCAGATAAACTGGCTAGGACATAATGTTCCCTGAAAACAATTAGGGGTTTTCCCAGGTGTGACAGCTTTAAAGATTATACAAAACCAATTACACCAAGTAACGTTTTCTCAGTTTTTAATACTAATATAAACAAATAGGTGCTTTTTTTTTTTCTTTTTCACCCTTCTCTCTTTTTCTTTGTTCAGTTTTAAGAAATGTAGGGACTGCAGGGCAAAAAAAAGAAGAGGGGAGGAGATGGGGAAGTCTGGTTAAGAGAGTATGACAAAAGAAAACTCAGTGTGCTTTTTCCAATGCTTGCATAGGGAAATGGCTGGGTTAAAACCCTAGGCGTTACCCAATAACAAGTTTATTACAAAGCATGTAAATGAAAAAGAATATTGAATATTTTAAGGCTTTTTTTCTGACAAACAAGGCACCCTTAGTAGTTTTGTGTCTGCTTTCCATGTCACTAGGAGACAATTTGATAAAGAGAGAAATGGCTTGGAGAAAGTGTTTACTGAGAGCATGCAAATGTTTTCGCAACTGGGGTCTGGGACAGCTATAAAGATATACAAAATCAAATAGCTCTTACTAATAGCACAGGCTGTACCATGCGTCTTAGCATGACTAACCTTTCTTTTTGGTTAACTTTAGCCTGTCTGCGTAACTGCTATAATGGCGCTTAAGAAAATTCTGGGAGAAATAATCAGCTTTCAGCAAGGAATATTACTTATTGGTGGATACTGGAATTTTGTTTCAACATTGTGTCTAGGGGGTCTAGAAGGGAAAATATAACAAAGGAGGTTAGAGTTTTGAAGAAATTTATGAAAATGTTTGGCATGGAAGATGTGAATTTAGTACTAGGAGTTCAGAGTGAATTTACATACCACTCACCGAGATACAAAATCTATCTAGCCTAGCCCAGGTTTTGTATATTTCAGATCATGTGCCACTAATAACTAAAATAAAAACGCAAGGTAATGAAATAAAAATGAGACACTGGCGCTTTTCCACCTTAAGGTTGAAGAGAGAGGAATTTAAGGAATGGGATTTGGAATTAATTCAGGAGCTACTAGAGAAGACAGAATTATCTTCTGAAAACATAGCCAAGGAGTGGGATAAAATTAAAGTGGAGTTTAAAACTAGGGTGGAAATAAAAGAAAGAGAGATAAGGTTAAACAGTAACAAGAATTATTCTGAGGGATTGACAAATGTTGAAGTATTGCAAAATGGGAGGAATCTCTCAGAACAAGAAAACAAACAAAATGCAGAATGCTACACAGGAAATAAGGGATTACCTTAATAGTATGCTATAAAGATGCACAAAATCAGATAGCTCAAACTTCCACAGCTCCCATATAAATAACTCCATTTTTCATCCCCTAATGGCACCTCCATGTTGTTGATAATGTACATTATTTCATTTTTTTATTAAAACCTGTGCAAAACAACTTTAATTGTGTTATTATATTTGTTGTATTAACTCACTTTGAGATGTAATTCCTTTTTTATATGACTAAAGTACTTTGTGTGTGACTGTAAAATGTAATTGGAGCTTTTTTCCTAGGGTCTCCACTGAAAATGGGCCTTTGGACCAACCCGGTTAACAAATGACAATAAATAAATAAATAAAATAAATATGCACGAGTTTACAAAGATTGTGGTTAAGCAACTGCTTTTTGATAATAATTCTAGAGCACAAAAACTTTTAGCACAACTCGGGCAACAGAAAGTGGAAATGGCAGTCACCAAGCTTATGGACCTATAACAAGGAAGGTAACAAGAGACTCTGTAGAACTATTAGAAATATTTTGGGAATTTTATGAAAGTCTGTATAAAGCAGAGAAATATGGAAATCAAGAAAATATACAAATGGAAATGTTTATGGAAGAGTTAAATATGCCAAGGTTAGAGATAGATGAGGCTCAATTACTACCAGTTAGGATAGGAAGGAATGAGATAAAAATGCCTGTGTATAACCGATCTGCAGGAAAGCCCCTAGCAATAGATGGTAATACAGTGGAAGTTTGGAAGTTAGGAGGGAAAAAAAACTGATCAAGATCTGGAAGGTTTTGTTTAACACTTATTTTAAGAGGAGGAGAAGTACCAGCATCCTGGAAGAAGGCAGCAGTAACAGTAATATCTAAAGAGGATGAGGATCCATCAGCTCCAGCTTCATACAGGCCCATTTCAATATTAAACCATGACTGTAAAGTGTTTATGTCTATAATGGCTAAAAGAATGGCAAAAGTGATACTATAATTGATAGATATGGATCAGTGTGGTTTTGTGGAGGGAAGGCAAACATTTGACAATGTCAAAGAAAATTCAAAGATCAATTCACGTAAGGTTCAGCAAGGCACCTTTATTACTTGCAGCAAGGAGACAAAGCATGTAAGTACAAGGTTTGTCTGATTTTCAATAGCTCAGCCTGCTGTTTTTATACAGTTCTTTGCACGTACACTATACAGTTCTCTGCACGTACACAACAGGTGCTTATCAGTTAATTGCTGACTTTTGCAAAAACATCTTTCAAAATGTAGCTTGTCCACAGGGCTTGCCCTGTCAAACCCAGTTTCTGAGTTATGGCCCTGTAACTGTCTCTTCCTAACACAACACTTATCTGTTGCTAGTGTGAGGCCCCTATCTCAACATTCCACAGCAAGAACAACAGACTTTTAGGCATCAGCAGCTTTTACAGAGACCACCAGTATTTACACATTTTACACAGAATAAATGTATTAACTCTTAACCCTTTAAATGCAGAATTGTACACTACACTATTTGTACATTTCTCTAACATCTCCCCCCTTTTAATACTTTATTCTTATTGTTCAATGAGTCTAAAACAAGTCCATTTCATCTCTTGACCATTTCCACTCAGGGCCTTGCAGTCAGAGAGTCATTCGGCTTAGGCTCAAGTAAACAATTCTTCCGCCTCCAATTTTAGTAGTTCTTCATATTCAGTACTTTGTTGGTACAAGGTCTTTGAGACTGAGGCATCTATAGTGCTTTTTACCAGTCCATGCATGCAGGGGACGAAGCAGCATCCACAGAACATCAATATCACTGCTCCAATGCAAATAGCGATCAACAGATTCATCAGGACACTAGCCCCCAAACCATTTCTGGAAAAAATCTGTTAAAGGATTTTGACCTGGCTTGGTCATGGCAGACACTTGCTGAATCACTTTGAGATGGCTATCTATTTCCGTGTTCATTGTCGGGGATAAACGAACAGCATTCCTCTTGGATTAACGTGCAAGTACCTCCTTTCGCCACCAGGGTGAAATCGAGAGCCATACGATTTTGAAGCACTACTGCTCTCATAGCGGTCAGTTCATCTGTCACCAATTCCAAGGCAGAAAAGGTTGCATTGCTCAATGTCTCAAGCAGCTTGGACAACTTTCTCAGTTCCCAAATCGATTTTACCACTCTGTACTGAGGTAGTATGCCGGCCCATGATATGACGTCATCACCAAGAGCCATGTGGGACAGTCCTTTGTCACTGACGTGAGCCAGATCATGGTGATATATCCATGATGCATCGATTCGGCCTACTGGATTGGCAGGTTTTTTTAACTTCTCGAACATTTCAGATTTTCCCTTGAGGTAAAGTTAACGTGTGTCGTATGGCTGGAACTAGGTAGCCCAAAAGGCAGCTTCTGGACCACTTTCTTGGTAGCCATTTATATGCTTTTCTTCCACACACAAAATAACAATCTTCCACTTTAATGGTGATGTTGATAAACTTGAAGCGATCCCCAAGTCCTGCTGTCTTTGGAACATTTTCCAATAGACAATTTCCATTTCCTGGACAAAGTTAATTATAGAGCTATTAACAAGTTTTCTTATAGATGAAAAATTTGCCACACAACCCGACCTGTATGCAGTGCAGTTATAAACCACTGTTTTGTTACAATGGCACCATCCTACCCTAGTTCTGTCAAGTTTCTGAAAACACACAGTTCTGTTTTGATGGAAAGCCAGCTGTAAGGCAACCGCATTTGCAGACGTAATATTAGCTGTGTTGCTCAACAAGCTTGTCCATGTTTCAATAACATTTAGTGGAGAAGCCACTAAAGGTAATCCTCCATGTGCAGTTGGTATAGCTGCACAGATCCAACAATTAGAGACATTAAGGGTATCTGCATATGCGTACTTGATATCCTGATATGTGCTGAAAGCAGGATGCCATGCTGCACGCTTGCTAGGTTTGGTAAATGTGGCAGAAAAGATAAACGGCCACAGCAGGAAAACAATGACCACAATTACAGTCAATGAGATTACCATACAATATTTTTGTGGAAAGGGTTGTCATTCCAGTGTTCTATTTTCTTCGGTTTTCCCAAAAGGATGGAATTCAACTTTCTTTGGTGCAGTCATGTCGGTTAATCTGGGTATTTTATCTTATTCTCTTCCCTATAGGACCTTAGCATCAATGATTGCTTCACTGGGTTTGAGAAGGATCATTTCCTATTGATCTGACCCCCCTTTGTAGTCAGACTTTTGTGCTTAGGGTCCCAATGGAGAGGTAAGATTTTTACCCAATTCGAATTTCTTCACTAACTTGCAGTGTGTCAGATGGATCCACGAAGCTCGCTCTGCAATCTTGACTGCAGTCGGTGTCGAAAGAAGCACCTGGTAGGGACCTTCCCACTTCAGTGATGCCCAGTTCTCCCTTTTCACGATCTTGATCCACACCCAATCTCCTGGAGTTACTGTTATTTCTGGTGCCTTAGTCTGCTCTGAACCTGAAACAGAATTAGACTGCAACAAATGTTTAGAATTTAACAGTTTCTTCATATATTCAGCTAATGTAAGATCAGCTTCCTGGTCTGAGGGCATGAGAGGTTTCCACTGGGGTGTACAATACGCCCTCCCATACAGTTTCTCATATGGGGTCAGCCCTTTTGCTGAGGGAACTGTTCTCATGTTCAACAGTGCCAGGGGTAAACAGTACAACCAGGTTTTCCCAGTTTCAGCCATTAATTTCCTCAGTTTACTTTTAAGTATACCATTATGTCTTTCGACCAACCCTGCAGACCGAGAATGATAAGCACAGTGATTTTTTAGAGAAATACCAAAAAACTTACTTAGCTGTTGTATAGTTTGGTTTACAAAGTGTGTTCCGTTGTCACTATATATTCTCTCCGGAATGCCAAACCTAGGAACAATTTATTTCACAAGAACCTTTGCTACTGTAGCTGCATCCGGGTTCCTGGTTGGAAAAGCTTCCACCCACCTTGAGAACATATCTATAATGACAAGGCAGTACTTCTTATTTTCACATTTATTTAACTCTATAAAATCCATGCAAATGGTGTGAAATGGGTATGGAGGTGTGGGGAAACTCCCTTGACTGGGCCGCATTGCTCCTTGTGCATGATATTGATTGCAAATCTGACATGCTAAACAAAATTTTTTAGAGTAGTTTGAAAATCCATATGCAGTGAACACCTAATTCACTATCTGTACCATTCCCCCTGTTGAGACATGGCATTGCCCATGGCTCAATAATGCCGCATATCGAAAAAGGTTAGAGGGTAATATTGGTTTCCCTTCTTTTGAGATGTACAAACCGTCTCTGAAGACAGCCCCCTGTTTTAACCAACGCCTTTTTTCTACCTGTGTGGTCAATGATTGCATTGTTTGTAGCATGTCCAAATTTAAACTTTCAGAAGGTTCTAAATCTTCTACAAGGTATAAACAAGCAGCTGCTTGCTTTGCAGCAGCGTCAGCTCTTGCATTACCTTTTGAGATAGCATCCTGCTGTTTTGTGTGAGCTGCACATTTGCAGATAGCTAAACACTGAGGTAATTGAATGGAGTTTAAAAGATCTAATATGAGCTGCGCATGATTTATGGGTTTACCAGTTGATGTAATCATACCTCGGTTTTCCATTGCTTTATTTAATTTAACATTTGTTGACCGGGAAAGTCTGACTAGGTTCCACAGATCCTGTTTTCAGCGGAGGCCCAGGGAGAAATGCTCCAGAAACATGTCTTTAGAATGTGGGAGGAAACTGGAGTACCCAGAGGAAACCCACGCGAATGCAGGGAGAACATGCAAACTCCGCACAGAAGGCACCCCAGCCGAGAATCGAACCAGAGAACCTCTTGCTGTGAGGAGACAGCATTAACCGCTGCACTACTGTGCAAACACTTGCACCATGGAGAAAGCATATTGACTGTCAGTAAAAACATTTGCACGCTTACCTTTAGCTAAAGTACATGCACGAGTGAGTGCAATCAATTCTGCCGCTTGTGCGGACAAATGTCGTGGTAAGGATTTTGCCTCAATAACCTCTGTGTCAGATACTGCAGCATAGTCCACTAGGTTCTGTCCTGCTGGGTTCTTTTTGCATGAGCCATCTACATAATATGTCAGATCAGCATCTGTTAAAGGTATATCTGTAAGGTCCTTCCTAGGTAATGTCGTCTGCTCGATCTCCTGCAGGCAGTGATGTGGAGTACCATCTACAGGGGTAGGGAGCAGAGTTGATGGATTCAGGGTTGTGCACCATTCAATTGTCATGTGAGGCTGGCTCAGCAAAACAGTCATGCAGGAGAGATGTCTAGCTGGGGAAAGGTAAGCTACCTTTTCTTATAACAAAATAATTGCTACTGCATGAGGGACCCTTAGGGTGGAGTGGGTGAAACAGAACCACTGAGGCTGAAGCCTGTACTGCCATAGCAGCTGCAACAACAGCCTGAACACAATGGGGTAAGGACCGTGCCACTGGATCTGTGATGAATAATAAGCAATGGGACGTTGCTTATCCCCATGTTGTTGCATCAGGACTGATGTCATATAGCCGTGCTTGCAGTCTACAGTTTGAAAAAAGTGCTTGTGATAATTTGGTAACCCCAAGACAAAAGAAGACGCTATTAGCTGTTTTAAGTTACAAAAGGCTAAATCTGCCTCCGGTGTCCAAATCACTGGGTCTTGTGCTGCTATAGGCTTTTTGTATATGAGGTCAGACAAGGGTGCCACTTCCAAAGCATAGTTTGGAATCCAACTTCAACAGAAGTTAGTCGTACCCAAAAAGGACATTATTTCCTTTTTGGTAATAGGTTTTGGAGCCTGCAAAATAGCTATTTTTCTATCCTCATCCAAGGTTCTACCTCCATCAAATATTATATAGCCCAAATATCGGACCTGTTTCTTCCACAGCTGCAATTTCTCCTTGTTCACCTTGTGTCCCTCAGCAGCTAAAAACTGTAGCAATGCTAGTGTGTCTTCTTGGCAAGCTTATAAAGTGGGAGCTGCTAATAAGATATCATCTACATAAAGCAGGATTTGACTATTTCTCGGTGGGCTAAATCTTGCTAAATTACTTGACATCTCCTGTGAGAATATTGTGGGGCTCTCACAATAACCTTGTGGTAGTCAAGTGTATGTGTATCCTTTACCCTGATAAGTAAATGCAAACCAGAATCTACTGTCTGGATGTATCGGAATTGAGAAAAATGCATTACTAATATCTACTACAGAAAAATATTTCTGATGGGGTTTTAACACATTCAAGAGTGTATGCGGATCAGGTACTGTAGGTGCCCTCGGTATTACTGCCTCATTTACAGCCTGCAGGTCTTGAACCATGCGCCACTCTCCATTTGGCTTTTTAACTGGGAACAAAGGTGTGTTACATGGTGAATCAGGAGATTCAATTAACACGCCAGTTTTAAGGAGTGCAGCTATAATGGGCTTTATCCTTTCCTCTGCATCTTTTCTCAGCGGGTATTGGCGTTTTTGAAGTCTAAATGTTGATTTTGGAGTAATCACCACTGGTCCTGCTGTGCGAATAAGGCCTACATCTGATTATCTGGAATACCTTTCAGTGCATTTTCTTCCTCCTTTAACAGGAGTATTTGTCAAATATTTTTGCGAAAATGCAGATGTACTGCTGGCTTAGTCTGAGTTACCCAGTTCAATTTCTGTACCTGCACTCCCTGCTCTGAAAGTTCCTCTCTGGTCTATTTTTCCCATTTGGTAATATTTCTGCCCAACTCTACCCATGTTGTGTTTTTGTCTTTAGTGAGGCTTACATGTGGTAGGAGGTCAGATTTGTAAAGTGCTGTCATTTCTTTAGGTAGAGAGCAGCTGGCTATGCTATTTCCCATTGTGTCCCAGTATAGGTTATGTAACACTAGCCTAGCTGTGGGATATTTAAACAGCTTATCTCTGTAGTGCTCATCTGGCCCTTGTGTGTCACGAAAATACAGGGTGCAGTGCAGTAATGGCTGCTTATTAATATCTAATGAGGGAAATTTATTAATGGCCAAATCCATTGATTCCTTGGTTACAGTCCCTGGGCCAGTAGTAATTAGGTCCTGACTGTACCAGTAAAACATCACACCTCTTGGCTGCACTACACAGGGTATCATGCACTTTGCAGATGTCAGTCTGTCGTTGTGCTTGCATCCCTTGTATAGTTGGAACCACCGCTATGCCAAATAACTGCATCAAGTCTCTGCCTAAGAGATTTATTGGGCATTTTGCAGACACTACAACTTTACTTCTCTGTGTCAACCCTGTTACAGGATCTGTAATCATAATTTTGTGTGAGAGAGGCTGCCGGTATAGCTGCCCATTTGCAGCCTTAACAAATATGTAATCTGAAGACCGTGTACACTCCTGTAATTCGGAGGGATATATCAGGGTCCGTGAAGCCCCAGAATCACACAAAAAACTAACCTCTCTCCCTTCCACCAAAAGAGTGACTTCTGGCTTGGTATCTGCTAAAAAGAGTTCCAAGCAGAGAAGCGCCAAGTCTAATACCTCATCACTTTCATTTTCATTGTCATCCCCCCCACCATCCTGTGCTTCCTCCATTTTACTTCTACATTACCATTTATCCTGCGTTGCATTGTAACCCTTCCCTGTGCTTCCTGTCCATCATATAGTCAGTCCTCACCTTTTTGTTCATCCGTCCTTGTCCTATTATTCTTTTTGCAATCCCTTGCCATGTGACCTTTCTTTCCGCATTTAAAACATCCCCACCTCTTTTTACGTCCCTCAAAATCTTCTGACCGTTGGTCAGACTGCCTACCTTCCCTATTTTTGCCCTTTTTCCCTGGATGTACCACATATACCTCAGCCCAGTCTTCTAATGAAAATATCTGCTTTTTCTTTTTGCTATTAAAGTGCCTCTCAGCATGCCTTGCATATTCAAGCAGTGGTTACAATCTGCTTGTACGGTGATCTACCATGTGTTTTGTGATAAAACTACTAATAGGAGCACTGCTCCCCTTTAGAAAGGCATTTTTAACTGTTGTTCATAGGGGGACTCCTCTGTCTGGTTATCAGAGATTTGCATCCCACAATAATTATTAAAGCACTCTATGAGCTTAGCAAAATAGTGGTCAACTGACTCGCCTTCTTGCTGGACACACTGATTAATACAGGTCCAGTCTTCCCGTGGTTTCCACTTATTAGAAATTCGGTCTGTAAGCCCTGTCACCTGGGCATCTAACCCTACGTCATTATGTGGAAGGGGTCTCTGCTGAGCATCACGAGGATTCCAATTACCACAGACCATGTGCCAGTCTGGACCTATAAGTTGTCTTACCACTTTTTCTATTTCTTCTCCATTTAGGTTATAGCTTAGCCTCATACCTTGCAGGTCCTCTGAAAATTTCTTAAAGTTAACCCTAGGGTGGGGAATGCCCTCAGTGGCCTTCCTAATATCTTCAGGGCTCCAGGGTCTATATACTAATAAAGTAGGGTCTTGGTTATCCTGACCTGCTCTGGGATTAGGTACCTCAATAAGAGGACAGCGTTCTTCTTCCCCACTAGCCATGGCCTGGGTTTCACTAACTACTTGCCAGACTTCGAAATTTTTATCATCATCATCTGTGTTTTTTGTTTTGGACCTAGTCCCTATTGGACTCCTAACTTTAACTTGTTTTATTTTTACAGAGTCCTCACCTCCTGTGACTACAGGATGTAGAGGAGGCACTCTGTGTTGATTATTTGCTCCGTATGCTGGTGGGGGAGGGGGTGCTGAAGCTAGCACTAAGTGGTTATCCTCCTTATCTAAAAACATTGTTTTAGAATTTTTTTCTTTCTGGTCTCTTCGATGTGCTTCTTCCAGCCATCTGTGTGCCTGGGGAACTCCTAATTGTCACTGTTTTTTAACTTGCCCCTTGGAGTCTGCTTTTAATTGCTGTACTAATTTAAGAAGTGAAGATTTATCTAATTTTCCATCAAAATCATACTTAGTTACCCATTTTGAAAAATATCTAACATTATCTGGGTGCTGTACTTGCATGTATTTACCATCTTCTGTTAATGGTGGATCTTTTGATGTTTTTGTACCACAGTTATAATTACCCATTTGTTTACTACGTAGTTACCTTTAGTAATTTTATCTATTACCTTCAATTTTCACGTGTACCACGGATTTTGTTATAGTCTCTTCAGAATGACTGTCCAACCTTTTACTATCCTGTTCACCCAGTCTATGACAGAACTGCAGTGTTCTTTTTCCGTTTCTCTCTTCTGTCCCTGATTAAATAATATAATCTAACAGAAGAAATGTAGTTTTCCTGACAGAATATTAATGCAGTTTCTTGTCCCTGACTGGATAACACAATCTAACAAAAAATGCAGTTTTCCTGACAGAATATTAATGCAATTTCTTGTCCCTGACTGAGTAACACAATCTAACAAAAAATGCAGTTTTCCTGACAGAATATCAATGCAGTTTCCTGTACCTGACTAAATAAAACAATCTAACAAGAAATGCAGTTTTCCTGACAGAATATCAATGCAGTTTCCTGTCCTTAACTGAATAATACGATCTAACAAGAAAAATGCATGCACCTGCCTGTCCCTGACTGAATGAAACAGAATAGAAAAACTCACCTTACCTGAGCCTACGTGATTGACCACGGATACGCGGATACCCATCCTTCAATCGCAGATCAGAAGGTGACTGGCCTCTTTAGATGACAAGTCAGAGGTCTTTATATTACAGAAGAATTGGTTTGGTTTCTTCCCTGTACGGTTTTAGCCACCTGGCCATCTGATCAGAGGTGAAGACAGAGTTCTGGCTCGAAGGACCAATCTGTCAAAGCAAATTCAAAGATCAATTCACGTAAGGTTCAGCAAGGCACCTTTATTACTTGCAGCAAGGAGACAAAGCATGTAAGTAAAAGGTTTGTCTGATTTTCAATAGCTCAGCCTGCTGTTTTTATACAGTTCTTTGCACATACACTATTCAGTTCTCTACACGTACACAACAGGTGCTTATCAGTAAATTGCTGACTTTTGCAAAAACATCTTTCAAAATTTAGCTTGTCCATAGGGCTTGGCCCTGTCAAACCCAGTTTCTGAGTTATGGTCCTGTAACTGTCTCTTCCTAACACAACACTTATCTGTTGCTAGTGTGAGGCCCCTATCTCAACATTCCACAGCAAGAACAACAGACATTTAGGCGTCAGCAGCTTTTACAGAGACCACCAGTATTTACACATTTTACACAGAATAAATGTATTAACCCTTAACCCTTTAAATGCAGAATTGTACACTACACTATTTGTACATTTCTCTAACAGACAATAGTAACAGAACAGTGATGATCCGGAGGGATGTAGAATGCAAGGAAACACCACTTTTATTGGTGGGTCTTGATGCAGAGAAAGCATTTGACAGAGTAGACTGGGACTTCATGAGCAGGGGAATGGAAGCATTTGCTTTCCCCTAATACAAACATAAGGTTGATTAGAAGAATATATGAGGGATCGGAGGCACAAATTAAAGTGGATGGGGTCCTCTCCGATAATTTCTGCTCGAGTAGAGGAACCAGGCAGGGTTGCCTGCTTCCCCCTTTGTTGTTTGCATTATATTTAGAATCACAGGGAAAAAAATAAGGGATTCAGAAATTCAAGGATATAATTGGTATGGTAGTCAGGAAAAGCTGGCTCTGTTTACAGATGATATTATTTTATATGTGACAAAACCAGAAAGGGACATTACAGTGTTGTGGAACATTTTAAGACAGTTTCAGATCTTCTCCGGATACAAAAGTAATGAATCTAAAATAAAGGCAATAGCGATAAATTATGTACCCACACATGAATTGGTCCAACAATATCCATATTTATTGGGACTTGATAAAATTAAGTATTTAGGAGTATGGATTACAAATGACTCTGTTGTGGCAGCTAAGGAAATGTGGGAAGAGACTAAACAGAAGATAATACAAAAACTGAGAAACTGGAAGCTTTGATATATGGATATCAGTGCTAAGATACAAGCCATTAAAATATTTTTAGTCTTATACACAGGTCAGGCATATTTTTTTTATCAACCAGAGGAAAAGCTGTGGATAGTAATTAAAAACAAAGTGTTGAAGGATGTTATCTGGGAAGGGAAGACAGCAAGGGTCAAATAAGATAAGCTGATTCTTCCAATAGAACAAGGCAGACTAGGATTAGCCAATTTGAGGGGATATTTTAGAGCAACACAGTCAAGGCTCTTATACATAGCACAAGCAGAAAACTATAGTGGAAAGGAATGATGCTGTTACAGGGAGGAAGCTCAAGAAATAAGGAGAGATTGGGATTTTGGAACAGACTCTTAAGGAGAGCAACAAAAATCATACAGAGTATTATATTCATAAAATAGCAGGGAGTATTTTAAGAACAAAACCAGCACACGAATGGAGAAGAGAGATTTTGCTGATAAGGTTGACTGTGGTCAGGGATACAGATAATAGGTAAGAGGGGGCTGGAATTTATTGGAGAAAACAGAGAAAGGAACCAAGGTATTAGGAGCAAATAATTAGAAAGGGAAAGGTAACAGATTAGGAAGAGGCCAAGAATTTATTTGGACTGCAGGTTAGAGATTGCCTTTTCTATCAAGGATTGATATCAGAGTATAGGCAAAGAGAAAGAAATAGGGGGCTCCTGAATGAAAGACCCGCACTGGTAGAGTTTTTAATATAATCTTGAACAGAAGCTGCTGTTAAAAAAGGAATAATTAGTAAGGCATATAAAATATTGCATGATAATTATAAAACTCAATCAGAGGGGCTTAGAAGGGATTGGGACGAGAGACTGGATAAGCAATTCACAAATATATAATGGGAGGATATATGTTTACCTCTCAAATATGCAACAAAGTCTAGAAGATTTAGGATCTTTGCCTGGAAGTGTTTACTTAGGTATTTTTATACCCCAAGTAGACTCCAAAGAATATTTCCTCAGGTGGATAGCAAATGTTGGAGGTGTAACAGGCAAGAAAGAGGTGGCTGGGAGCATATTCTATGCTTATGTAAATATCTTATGCAATTATATGTTATTATCTGCTATATTTTTATAAGAATGTGTAAACCACAATGCTCATGTAAATGTCTTATGTATAGTATGTTAGTAATTGTTCTGGAGCTTTTCTCCACGGGGATCTTATGAAAACGGACAGCTCTGTCCAGTCGGACCTTCCTGGTAAACAAATGTAAAATAAATAAAGAATTTTTTGGGGAGTATGATAAGCTGGCAGACTTTAGGGATTCCCTACATACTGCTCTGTCAGAGATGCTGGGCGAGTGGATTGGATTGACTAGGGAGATGATTTTTTTTGAGTTATGATACAGAACTGGAATTGCCTAGACATAATAAAGCCTTGCTGAGTCTAATTATGGTGGCTTCCAAAAAAGCAATTACTAGAAAATGGAAATCAATGTCTAGACCAACTTCACCAGAAATAGTGAATATAGTAATAGAGATAAAACAACTGAAATTGGGATCATTAGAAAAGGGAAGGAGCAACCTACATAGAAAAAATTGGAATTTTGGGAACAATATATGCATAGCAGGAACAAGGTTTAAGAGGCAGGATTTGAATGAGCTATATAATTCTTAACTGACAATGGATGGTTTGTAAGTGATGTTTAATGTTTGCAACTACAGTTGTTTCAATGGAGTCTGTGATGTATGTTTGTTTTTCATTTATATAAACGTAAGATTGTGTATGTCACGTGAAAATTTAATAAAGATATTTATTGGAAAAAAATTTGAAACAGCTGGCAGGTAGGCTGTAATGGGGGAATTGCTTAGACCAGAATCAAAATCTGCCATAAATAATGCAAAATTGCTGCCACTAAGAGGCAGCTAACCCTTCTGAATAGCCCACATGGTGAAAACTTACTTTTGGATATTTTTTGGGTATTCAACCTCTGGGCAGAGGTAAGAATCAAGACCACACTGTCAGATTAAGAAGGGTCTCTGGCCATAACTAAGAACAATGTAGTTAGATGACAGGAGTGGTGGTCCAATTAAAACTTGCTGGCTGGGTGATTCGGCACATTTATGAAAGGCTTCAAAAGCAAAGATTTTTCCAGAAGATGAGGCCACAGCAGCAGGAATTAGAGGCCATTATGGAGCTATGAGAATGACTTTGGGCTTACTCAGTTTAGCCTTTTGAATAAACATGAGAATCAGAGGAAAGAGGGAGGGGGAAGAGTAAAGAAGTTGTAGGGGCCATTTCTGCACCACTGCATCTCTCGGATATCTTCCCATCGGAGAAATAAGAGAAAAGCCATCACTGCAGTTGGTGTTGAGCAGCTACGCACAAAGGCTGCAGCAAGGGTTCCCCTGGTGATGGAAAATCTTCCACATTATAGACTAAGAAACCACTTTTTAGGCATCAGTAGGCAATGACTGAGCCTGTCTGCTAAGGAACTTGTCTCTCCCGAGATATTGTTGGCTATCAATAACTGTTTGGTGAACACAGCCCTTTCCCATACAATCATGGCTTCTTAATAAAGAGGGAAGAAGTTAATCCCTGCCTGTTGATGTATTGCACCATAGCCCATGCTGTTTGTTTGGAAAGCAAGTGCACCCTGAGGGAGGAAGTCCTGAAGTGCTTGCTGTGCAAGGTCATCAGCAGTCATTTACAGAACACTAATGTGTAAACTGACTTCTAGGGCAGAGGAATCCATGTAGGACAGGGCCATTAAATATCTTTGCAGAGTCCAGTTAGCAGACTGAGTCCACCAACTTAAATAAGGCACAACAGATTGTGATAACTTAATTATCACAGACGTGGGATGCATGAGTCGGGCACACTGATAAGTTCAGAGTACACTGTAACACACTTGTATGGTATCTCACACTGGGAATCACATACAGTCACTACTTACAGTCCCATGTGATGAGGCAAAGATAAGTGGGAGTTTGTGCATGCAACGGTTGTTCTGCTGCAGGCTGAAAATGAAGGACCTTGTCCAAACGATGAAAGAACCAGCAGTACAAAGCGCCCAATATGCATCTGATGAAAGTGTGTTTCCAAGTGGGCTCCACTTGGGATTTTGTGGTGGTCAATGCAAATTCTAAAGACTACAACAGGTTGTGAAGAGACAGACTTGCTGAAATAAGACTGTCCATCTCTTGGTGTGTTTGTGTGTAAACGGCCACATCTTGACCACTTGCAACCTCTGGTGTGCTGCAGTGATAAACATGCATTTGAGGAACACTGGTGCTGCAGTGATAAACATGCATTTGAGGAACACTCTGGTGCTGCAGTGATAAACATGCATTTGAGGAACACTCTGGTGCTGCAGTGATAAACATGCATTTGAGGAACACTGGTGCTGCAGTGATAAACATGCATTTGAGGAACACTCTGGTGCTGCAGTGATAAACATGCATTTGAGGAACGCTCTGGTGCTGGAGTGATTAACATGCATTTGAGGAACGCTCTGGTGCTGCAGTGATAAACATGCATTTGAGGAACGCTCTGGTGTTGCAGTGATACACATCCATTTGAGGAACAGTCTGGTGCTGCAGTGATAAACATGCATTTGAGGAACACTCTGGTGCTGCAGTGATAAACATGCATTTGAGAAACACTCTGGTGCTGCAGTAATAAACATCCATTTGAGGAACACTCTGGTGCTGCAGTGATAAACATGCATTTGGGGAACACTGGTGCTGCAATGATAAACATGCATTTGAGGAACACTCTGGTGCTGCAGTGATAAACATGCATTTGAGGAACTCTCTGAACACTAAAAAGAGTCAAAATGGGAGCATCTAGAACAGGTAATGACTGGCTTCCACTTTGAAACATAAGCAGCTCCTATACTCCTTGGTGATTTTGAAGTGCAGACAGACACCCAGTTCCTTCTGACAAACAAGGAAGGATGGACTGCACAGCTCCTAAACTCCTTGGTGATTTTGAAGTGCAGAGAGGCATTCAGTTTCCTTCTAACAAACAGGAAGGATGGACTGTATGTACCATCAGCATGGAAGAAGTTTATTTTGAAATAAATTGGTTTACATTACTCAACTCAAGCATGTACCCGAGGTCACTGGTCCTTTTGAGAGCTAAAATGAATGAGGAGTAGAAACCACATCCTTTATGGTCCAACTTCCTGGGTTGCTCTTTGTTTGTAAAATGTTTAATTCCACTTTTTGATTACATTCACCTGACAAGATGAGATATCTGTCAGGTGAAGTCAGTAGATATTGGGGAGGGTATAAAAAGGAATTGTGTTGCTTCTGGATATTGTCTCGATCACAGTGTCATGTGTAATGGCCAACCACATGAACAAGTGGGGGGATGAACAAACCTCTAATGTCTCCAGAGTAAGACAGTTGGGCAGGTTCTCAAGGACTGGTGTGTTGGCCCTTGAAAAAGGGGATGTAATATAGTTGCCATTGCTGTATGTTACTACTGCCTTTGGGATGGTGACTTCTTTGATGATGCAGTGGCCTCGGTGATGTGCTCCAGAATGTCAACTACTTCCCTGCAGTTGGCTACACCAAAAACAGAGATGGAACAGGCTCTATGGCATTCTAGGGAATAAGCACTGGGGAGTCTTGAACTTGGCACTAAAAGCATGAGCGCCTTAGCCTCCCAGTGTTATCTTTACCAGTTTAGCTTTGATTCTGAGTCAAAAGAGAATGGACACTTTTAAAGCAGAATTTATAAATTAAAAAAAAAAAAAACATTAAAATCCATCTCAGTAACATTTCACCAACTACTTATATCAAAGCCCCTCTCTTCCTTAACCTTTCCCTTTCTTAACTTCTTAATCTTCCTTCATTTCTCCTTCTCTCTTCTCTTTCACTTCAGTTTCAGTCCCCCTTACTTTAACATAACTAAACACAAAGTATGTGTAGTGTAATTCCTGCTTTACTAGTCCCTGAGTTTTTTCTTCTGTCTAATGCACACCATGTGTAATAATTCTTACCTCTGGACGAATCTACCTAATATTGAACAACTGTCTTGTTACAATTACCATACAAATTCTATGCCAAGTTCGTCCAATACTTTGTTACTATACAAGTACTTGAAATTTTATTATTCATGTCATGGCTTTTACCATTGTATAAAAAAAAAATCTTACTATGTCTATGTTTTTATGTATTTTTACTATGTTGCAGCTTTTCTCACCGGACCTCCACTGAAAATGGGCTCTGCCCAGTTGGACTTTCCCAGTAAACAAATGTAAAAAATAAATAAATAAATAAAGGTCACTGTGGTATCCTCAGCAAAAGAGTAAGATGCAACTAGACATAATGACGAATGGCTAAGCCAGCTCTTGTTGGTCTAATTGCACAATCTAGAGTATTAAGGGCTAAATGTTCATAGGTTCATAGGTTTATACTAGGCTATCTGCCCTAAGGCATTTATAAGCCTAGCCCAAAGTTTTTTTTTTACTTACCCCTTATGTTAAAAAATACTGTGCCCATTAGTTTGTTGTGCCTCTGTCCAGCAGTGACACAGAGATGATTCCCGGGGTAAACCTACGATCTCCCATCCACCGGTCAGTGACCGCAGATAAATTACAGTCCCAGATGTCAGCCCTAAGTTTCAAGTGCTACCTTGGCAATCCCTCCAAAGATTAACTCATTGCATCTGCCAGCTCTCTTAGTAAATGCGGCATGTGAGATAAGTAATCTTCAGACCTCAGGGAGGAGGAGGAAGTGTAAATCTGTTTCCAAAGTGTGCTCATCACAGAAGATTCGTTAGTAGGTGGATGTACAGGAAGGCTGTGTGGTGCAGGAATGTTCTTGAGGGTGGCTATGGCAACAACAGAGCCTATGCAAGGTATCAGTACCCAGCAGGTTCAATCCTTGGAAGGATGAAGGATGCTGTCTGATCATTTGGTACAGATGGCACAAGCCTCAGCATAGTCTTATGTTCTTATAACCACCAGTTACTCTCTTATCAGCTGGGGGAACTACTCAGAAAGAAGGTTGGGGAAACTGAAAGACATTCTACAGAAAATGTTGAGGTGAGAAAGAAGAGTTAGTGAGGCATCCTCCATTTAGCTTCATCATTTCCAAGACTTCGCTGGCTTTGTAATTATTTGTAGATGATGGGTAATCAGTTACATCACCCTCATTTACATCTGGGGAGACAGTCAATATGCTTCTGCTTGCACTTGTGTTTCATACTTTTCCTTGCAGATGATACATCCCAGTACATAGAAGAATGGTCCTCCAGCAACTGGAACATCATGCACTGGCCTGCTGACCCCTCCTTTTTGGTCAAAGAGATGGTGATTATTTGAGAAAACACAGACTTGTCTCTCTTTCAAGGCCAAAGGCAGAACAGGCAATGAGGGAGGCAAATGCAGCTCACACTGCATAAATGGCACTGAGCTAGGTGCCATCACTGTCCCTGAGTTGATGACATTGACTCGAAGTAGCCAGGATCAAAACTCATCAGGGTCAATATCAGGACTGAGAAAATCAGCTCAGGGCCTTATTCAGACACTCCAGCCACAACAGCTGAAGCTAAAGCAGTTGACCCAGATGCCACTTAAGACAGCACCAACAGCAAAGGCTGAAAGGCAAACCCTAACAGTGGAAGAGATAATCCTAAAAGTGATAGGACTAACACTGACAGTGGTAAACAGGGAATGTAGTTTCAGCAGTCTCTAAGGAATGTCTAGATGGTAATGCAGAGAAACATGGCAAGGAGGATGGGTCTCCAACCATCTAAATACATTTCATCTGCTCCATCTCTAAAGATTGCTGGCACCGTTGTTCTTTAGTCAGTCAGAAATACTATGGGCAGAATTAGAGGAACTTAGCAGGAGGCGGGATGAAAGATAAAACCATTTTCTGACCCCATCATCAGAAAAAATAATGCACACAATCAGTTCTGTAATATTCTTCAAATTCTCCAAATTCACAGTGACAGAATTTGTGAATCTCCAGCCAAGAAAGAAACCATGGGAGCATCGTTTGACCTAGAAGTCCTCAAAACAGGACCTAGAAAGGGAACCATGGATTAAGCACAGTCAGTACTGTCAGCATTGTGCTTTCACTTTAATTCGTTATTCTTAGCCTTGCCTCCAGGCTCATCAGCTACCGACTCGCCAAGTCCCAAGGTGGTCAACATCAAGAGGAAAGTTAAGATCAAAGCCTCAACAGTCAGGGAACCAGATTAAGGTTTTTGAAAGTCCAACACGTATTTTTTTTCTTTCCCTAATAACAGAGAGTTTAAATAAGTCACAGATTTCACGATCCTCTTAAAAATGAGCACCACATAAACAACAGGCACAAAGAACATGTTTGTTCTGAGCTGGGATTTTCTTGCACATCTACACATTTCCATTTTCACACAAAATTATGAAGCCTGCAAATCAGCAACTACTGGATACAAAATAACCAAGCAAATGGCACCAAGTGGAATGCAGACCAGCAAGTGTTATGTTATAAACACGGAGCTACAACGTGATAAAGAGAAGAGAAAAATAGGAAAAGCTGGTGGTAGTGATAGTGTATGTGTGTGTCGGAGAAGATGCCGAGCGCGTGTATGGAGTGTACTGACTTACGGCTTGTAGCCAAGGAAAAGAAAAGCAAACCATATGAATTTGAAACAGAACAGAAATATTTTTTTTCACAAAACCACAAGAGTAGCCTGGGGACATTCAGAATCTGCAAGCCTTTCATGTGGCAAAACAGATCTGAGAGGAGGACTGACTATGGAACATTATAGGTATGGAGGATGGTGCCAAACAGCCTGGGAATGTTTTCGATCCAATACTTTACTGCCATTAAACAAGGACGGACATCCTCATCCCAGATCCATTTTTTCCCAAATAGCAAACAAATGCAGTCCCTAGAGTGCCCCACTTCTGGAAGATCCATCCAAGACATGGCTGCTGAACCTACAACTCCATAAAGCTAGAGAAGGATGTGAAATGCTGACACAGTGATACATCTAAGTCACATTTCAGGAAAGAAATTACTGCTCTGCACCGATATCATGGCCATGAGCTCTTCTGCTAGTTTAGGTACAAGACAGATTGGTTTCTGGACCAAAGTGTGTGTGTGTGTGTGTGTGTGTGTGTGTGTGTGTGTGTGTGTGTGTGTGTGTGTGTGTGTGTGTGTGTGTGTGTGTGTGTGTGTGTGTGTGTGTGTGTGTGTGTGTGTGTGTGTGTGTGTGTGTGTGTGTGTGTGTGTGTGTGTGTGTGTGTGTGTGTGTGTGTGTGTGTGTGTGTGTGTGTGTGTGTGTGTGTGTGTGTGTGTGTGTGTGTGTGTGTGTGTGTGTGTGTGTGTGTGTGTGTGTGTGTGTGTGTGTGTGTGTGTGTGTGTGTGTGTGTGTGTGTGTGTGTGTGTGTGTGTGTGTGTGTGTGTGTGTGTTGGCGGGGGGTATCTTTTTTATGCAGCTTTATCTCCAAAGTACTGATAACTAACAGGAGTTCCTGTAGCTGAAGTTGGCTGATGTAGGGCCTTAATCAACAAGGGGAATCAAGTCCCTTGGATAGCAGTGCAACCTAGGTGAAATGTTCACCCCACTAATGAGGTTATCCATCAAAAGAACTGGCTAAAGTGTTCACCTGCAGGAACAGGAGGCCCACTTAGGGATTAGTAGGGACTCCCCACTACTTCATTACTGATGACAGGGGCTTGATGCCAAAAACAGACTAAGGACTTTGCGGTGACTCTACAACACCCACATTCTCAGGCAAGCAAACTGGCACCTTGAAGATCATGATGGCCACAAAGCACAACAGGAAAAGAAGTGTCAAGCCTAGACATGTTTAGCCTACCAGATTCATGAACAGACCTTCTCTAAAGACAGGAATGATCAACAAAGGAGAGTGCCCAGTTCCATGCTGATAAAAGCAATCATTGGAGATGGCATTACAGAAGATGTTTCCCTTAATTTATGGTCACCAGTCAGCAGGAACACAACAGGGCTAAAACTTTGGTGAATACTCTTGACACCAAGGAAAGACCACATGGCAGCATGTTGCACTTGAAGTGATGTCAACTTACAGTGAACTAGGGTTGCCACCTTTTCAAATGCCCAAAGTGGGACATTTTTGGTACAAACGTCAGATTTTACAGGGGAAAATTTACCCAAGGCCAGTACAAAGGACAGAACTTCACTTTTTTGCCTAAATAAAAGCTTATTCTTGTAGCATTTTACTTGCTTATTCTGTTTCTTATAACATTTAGGTGTTTCAGATACAGAATAACTGTTTTATGCAACTATTACATAAAATATAGGAAATATTTTTGTCCTAAAATCTCAGGACATTTGCCATTTTTTCAATTTTTTTGCAGGACACAGCTGCCCAAGGAGGGACTGTCCCTCGCAAAGTGGGACAGGTGATAACCCTACAGTGAACCAAAGGACTCACTTGTGGATTCCGCACTCTGGGATCTAGCAAGATACCCACCAAGATATTTTACTGCTATTGACTTGGCATTTAACTGCAGCAGCCTTACTCAACATAGCGCCTTTCCAGCTAAGGCCCAAGGAGAAAAGCTCCACGTAAAATACATATAATTACAACACTACAGTTTATGGATAAGCAACACAGAGTACAGCATGCAATTTTTGAGTACAAATATTCAATACTGAGCACGACAAAAAGTGTTAGTCGTAAGCTGGGAAATCGACATGTAAGGTGGATACAGCATTCACTTCACTTTAAACCTATCGACAGATTTCTAACATGACTACAAAAGAAATCCAAATACATTAAGATTTAAAGGAGAAAAAAAAGAAGTTATGTACTCACCATAACGTTCCGTTCCATCTGAGTAGTTATACTTCATTTTTCTGCAACCTGTGGGTAATCGGATCCATATCGAATCCGAGCCGGCAACTTTTTTTCTAGCATCTGCTCCAAGCTCCGAGCTCCTCCCCCTACCCATAATGCACTACCATCTCCTACCTTCCCTCAGATCGAGTTTGCTGCAACTAATTACATAAGCAACTCAGCCCAATGAACCAAAACCTGTAAAAACAGGACAAGGTCCTGGGGACGGAGGGAGGGAAGGTTGCAGAAAAATGAAGTATAACTACTCAGATGGAACATTATGGTGAGTACATAACTTCTTTATCTGAAGTAGTTAACTTCATTTTATCTGCAAAATAAGGCAAGTCTGTGTAGCGTTGACTTGTTTAATGTAATAACCTTCTTTCAAATAGAATGAAAAGCAAAGCAGACTCGAAGCAAATATAACAAACAATAATAAATGAAATAATTTTGATATAAGTTTAATAATTATTTATGTATATATTAGTAATAAAACAAATCAAGTTTTGATAAAAGGTATTAAATAAGTGAGACGTTTTGGTATATATATTTAATATATTTTATGTACTTATTGTATGTTTTTATTGTATGTTTATGTATTACATTAAGTATATTATACTAGAATAGTTTTTTTTAAAAAACATATATGTATAAAATTTTTTATGGTTGATGTGATTGGTTAATTGATTAACTTCTTTATCTGAAGTAGTTCATTCTTCATTTTATCTGCAACCTGTGGGACAGAGTCCCTAGGTACTCCAATCCTGGGAGGCCCTTATGGAAGGATATTCCTGAGCACCGCAGAGCCAAAGGATGCTCTACCCCTAGAAATCAGATCTAATTTGTAATGGGAAATGAAGGTATGTGAACTGGCCCAGGTCGCTGCTGCACAAATGTCGTCCAAAGGTACCCTGGACCAAAAAGCAGCAGAAGTCGCCATGGACCTGGTAGAGTGAACTTTAACAATACCAGGAGGAGATAAACCTTTTGCTTTGTAGGCATGCAAAATGCAAAGAGTGATCCATCTGGCCAAAGAAACTTTAGAAATAGCTTTTCCCAGAAAAGCTTTGGAAAAGGAAACAAACAACTGATCAGTCTTGCGGAATGATCTTGTTCTATGAAGATAGAAGCGAAGTTGTCTATGAACATCTAACAAATTAAGTTTGTATTCACCTTTATTTTGGAAGCTAGGGGAAAAAACAGGCAGATTAATGGACTGGTTTATGTTTGCCTCAGATGCCACTTTGGGTAAGAAGGAAGGATTAGTACAGAGAGAGACCCTATCCTTATGGAAGATCAAATACGGAGGCACGTCAGACAGAGCTTGAAGCTCAGAAACCCTCCTAGCAGATGTAATGGCGACTAGGAAAGCTGTCTTCCAGGATAAAAATTTCAAATCCATCGAAGCTGCAGGTTCGAATGGAGGAGCCACCAATGCCTGTAAGACAAAGGTAAGGTCCCAAGGAGGCGCTGAATCCTTGACAGGGGGACGCATCAGAAAAGTACCTTTAAGAAAAGCCTTACACAGCCTAGAGGAGGCTAAGGCAGTGTTGTCTTCACCAACATGAAAATTAGAAATGGCTGCCAATTGTACTTTCACTGTGGAAGAGCTAGCTCCTTGCTGAAAAATGCAAGAAATCCAACACCGCTGGAACAGGGGCTGTAAAGGGATCTAGTTTTCTCTGTGAGGCCCAAATGGAAAAATGCTTCCATTTACTGCGATAAAGTTTCCTAGTGGAATCTTTAAGAGAAGCCACCAGAATGGATTTTACCGGGGATGAAAGACCGGGAGTCCTGGCAATCAACGGAACTGGAGCAACCAAGCTGTCAGCTTGAGGCTGCCTAGGTCGGGTGGACGGTCCCAAACAGTGTCCCCCCCACCCAAGTTGGGAGGCATCCGTGGTCACTGTAGCTTGGACTGGAGATGACGCGAAGAGGCATCCTTCTAATATCTCCGGTGAATTTAACCACCAAAGAAGGGACGTCCTGCAGACGTGACTGATCCTGATCAGAAATTCCATGGGCAGGTCTAGCCAAGACCATTGAACAGCCAGAGTCCATTGAAGAAGCTGCATATGAAGGCACACACAAGGGAGAATCGATGTGGAGGCAGCCATGGAGCCCAATGCCCGGAGAACCTTGCTCGCCTTTGGAGACTTGAAGTTTGCTATCTGAGCTATGTGGCACCTAAGGTGTAAGATCCTGTCTGGAGTTAAGAATACCTTCATCTGCAAAGTGTCTAGCCATGCCCCAATTAAGTCTAGAACTTGTACTGGTTGCAATTGGGATTTCTGAACATTGACTGTAATTCCCAGTAGATCTGTCAACCGAATGAAGTAATCTCGGGCCAGACAAAGGTGATGCTTGTTGGGTGCAGTGAAGAGCCAGTTGTCCAGGTAAGGAAACACCTGAATACCCTGAAGCCTCAGGTGAGCCACTACAACTGCCATTACCTTGGTGAACACCCTGGGGGCTGTGGTGAGACAGAAGGGTAGGGCTCTGAACTGAAAATTACTGTCTCCCAGCTGAAAGCGCAGAAACCTCCTGGAGCTTCTGTGGATCTTGATGTGGTAGTAAGCATCCTGGAGGTCTAACAAGCACATCCAGTAGCACTCTCAGAGATAAGGTAGAATGGACTGTAGGGTGACCATCCGGAATTTCTGTTTGGCTACAGACAGGTTCAACGTTGACAGGTCTAGAATGGGCCTAAGGTCCCCCATCTTTTTTGGCACTAAAAAGAACCTTGAGTAGATGCCTGATCTGGACTGATCAGGGGAACCTGTTCGATGGCTCGTTTGAGAAGCAGCTTTGAAACTTCTAGAGCTGTGGCCTCCCTGTGAGCAGGTGGAACATCCAGGAGGTGTCTTGGAACATTTGGAGGGGCAACAAATGGGATAGTGTAACCTCTGGATATAATCTGTAACACCCAGCGATCTGTCGTAATGGACTCCCATGCTGCTGGGTGTAAGGACAATCTTCCCCCGACTGCCTCCAGAGTAAGACAGCTGGGCAACCCCTCAGGGCTGCTGACTGGGTCTATCAGAAAAAGGTTCCCTAGACCCAAAATTCCTGGGACCCCCTCTACCTCTGGGTTGGCATCAATCCTGCCCCCCTCTGCCTCTGAGGGAATAGTTGTCCTGAGAATCCCGGGAAAATTGAGATTTTCAGAACCACATCTTCTTTTGCCCACTTTGATTCCTAGAGAAGGATCGCTGAGGGTTAGAGAAGCGGATCCCAATGGCAGACAAAGTCTTCCCGTCCTTTTCGCTATGAACAAGTGTGTCACATACTGTCTTCCCAAAAAGGGAAGAACCGTTGTAGGGATCGTTAATACACAACGCCTTGAAAGGGTCCGTGAACTGACACAACCTGAGCCAGGCATGACACCTCATGGCTATCCCTGTCCCGGCCGGCCTAGCTGCTCCTTCCGTGGCATGGGAAAGGAGCCGCATAGAGGTGTTTGAGACTGACTTCAGAGTAGATATTTTCACAGAGAACAACTGTTTGTCCTGCGGTGATAAAGACTCTGGGGGAGACTCAGCAAATTCCGATGCAAGGTCTCGCTGAAGCCGGATCACATGTGCCAAATAGTTCAGCGCACGGATTGAAAAGGTCGCTGAGGAATAGACGCACTTCCCAAACCTACCCACCGACCTGGACTCTTTGTCTGGAGGGTGGACTGAGGAACTCTCCTGTGCTAGTTCCTTCTTTGTGGCCGCTGCGACCAACATAGTGTCAACTGGGGCTCCTTTTGACCAAGGTTGTCTGATGGAAGGGGGAGATAAAATTTTGTCAGGGCATTTGGGGATGGGCTCTACAGTGTCAGGCTCCTTCCATGCCCATGTGGTGATAAGGTACACCAAGGGGTCCACTGACGGGGACACCCAGGAAGTAGATGGGCCCATGCCAAAGGCCTCCAGGAACACTGACTTATCCCCAGAAGGTTTTGGGGCTGACCAACCTCCCCTCTGGTGTAGGATCTCCATGATTTCTCCAAAGGAGACGTCTTCGGGGGGGTGACCTGGGGGAACCTTGTCCGTCATCTAAGTCAGTGTCATTAGTAAGGGACTCGGGGGAGTCCAAGTGTCTCCTTTTGCACTTGTGCTTATGGTGACCCTCTTCAGTGGGACTCTCAGAAGAGGATTCGTGAGCTGCAGGGGGTTCCTCAGGGAAAATAACCTGGGGATCCTCTGGCATGGGCTGTCCCTGAGACAGGATGAAGGGAGTCATCGCCAAATCCAGGGGTGTCTGGCTGGAATCCAAGAGGATGGGCTGGGGTCTCAATCCCTGGGAGAGAACCCCTCCACCACTTTGAAGGCTGAAGGAGAGCGGACCTCCTTGGCACCCAGAAAGGAAGACACCCTCCCTGGAACTGAATCAGGGACTGGAGCCAAAGCAAGGGTAGCCTGAGGTCCAAGGAAACGGGTCGGATCAGAAAAGGGCAGAGCCATAGAATCTATTCCCTCAGGTCCGACTCCCTGTCCGTGGCTCCAAGAATCACTCGGATGTGAACTAGTCGGATCTGAGTAACTCAAGGTAACAGCCGGAGTCGAGGTTGGAGGAACCATCGGCGCCGAGCTACCAGCTCCTAAAATCCTCAGAACCAAGACCCCCAAAGCCGAAGCATGGATCGGGGAAGGAGAGATGGGGTGGAAAAAAGGCATGGAGGTCCCCCCTCCAGAGGGAGAGGGGCCTGGTAAGACTCCCATCTGTATTTGGGTCTGAATGAATCTCTGCATCATCCTGTCCATGTCCAAGTCCAATAAGGTCCGAGTCGATCACGAAGAGGCCACCGACTCAGATCTGGCTGGTCTGAGCAATGACGGGGAGGAAGGCCTCGGACCTGAGTGTTCCAGTGGCTCCGGTGAGAAACGAGGAGACCAGAGCCGTGGAGAAACTGGCCTCATGGCCTTAGAAGGGGGACTAAGAAAGAGTTCCCTGTCCGGGGATCTCTTGCGAGGTCTACCCTTTCTCTTGTCCCTATCCTCTTTGCGCCTTTCTCTGTACTTTTCCTTGTCAGCCACACAGACTGTAGATTTGTCTTTACTTGACCCAGCACCAGAAGAAGAGGGAGTTTGAGTCCCTGTCTGGGTGGAAGGTTGAGCACTAGATACCGAGGCCATGGCAGATTCCAGCATGGATGCGGGGAGAAGGCCTTTAGCTACTAATTTGGCCTTCTGATCCCTGAGGGCCTAGAATTGAACCTGGTGGAGATAGCACATTTTGTGGACAAATGTGCTACTCCCAAGCAAATAACACACAGAGTGTGACCATCAGCCGGGGACAGTTTATGGCCACACTCTGTGCATTTCTTAAACACAGATTTTGGCTGATCAGCCATGGTCCTGCACAGGAACGGCCCTAGGTCAACTGATGCCCTAGGCAAAAGGGCTCCATGGTGCCCCCCACCACAATACCTGGGGCCCCCATCCTGGTCTACCTACACCAAATAAATACTGGAAAAGTGCCCCTGCTAGACCGGCACCCTAGGCGGCCGCCTAGTTGACCTATGCCTAAGGCCGGCTATGGTCCTGCACCAAAAACCCACTACCTACTAAAAAACACCACACACAAGCACAGGTAGGGGAAGGGCAGACCTAACAACTACTCTACCGAGTTTAACAAAAACATTTTTTTTTTGACTAATGACGAACAAACAATATACTAAAGGGGATGAAGGGAAATAACAACTCAGACACACAAAGAGACTAAGTAATAATAAAACTTACTATCCCTGAGCTCAGAGTGAAGGAGACCACAATGCACACTACGGACGCGGCAAACAAGATCTGGGGAAGGTAGGAGATGGTAGTGCATTATGGGTTGGGGGAGGAGCTCGGAGCTTGGAGCAGATGCTAGAAAAAAGTTGCTGGCTCAGATCCGATACGGATCCGATTACCCACAGGTTGCAGATAAAATGAAGTTAACTACTTCAGATTGCTTAATCAGTTGGAGAACAACAGGGGCAATGCTAAGAATTAAGCAGGTGTGTTTTAGGTATTTTTTGAAGGAAGTTAAGTATTGGGTTTGCTTGATAAAGGGAAGAAAGCTGTTCTATAATTTGGACACAAACTGGAAAAAAAGGCATAATTTATAAGTGAATATTAAACTAACTGGCCTGAAGGGGCATTTTAAACCTAGCCAATGACCAGAGGTCAGAATCAAACCATGTACCTCGTGTCTATCAGGTGAAGACTTTAACCATTATGACAAAACCACTAACTGAGAGTGTTGTTTGATTTTCTCAGTGACAGCTAAGTATTAGTTTTGATCATAATTGTCTCAGTGGGGTATTCCACTGGAGGAGGCAGAGACCTTTGCTGGTAGGTGAAGCATCTCGTATGCTTCATTTAGATGGCTGTAGTTGAACAGAGTTTGGAACTCAAGTCAGCCGAGTTTTTTTGAGAGGTGTGCAATGATGAGTTCTACCGTGTCTTCGATGCAAATTTGGCTACATCATTATAGCAATACTCCAACTTAGAAAGCTGTGTGGACTGAGAGCTGTATGCAACAGGCTTGGAAAAAAAGGGATTTAGTTGTAGCTAAGTGATTTTGGTCAGTCAGGCATGATTTTTTTTTTGACTGTACACTGAATGTGCTAGTCACATTTTAGTTTACTGTCAATGATTACACAGAGAAGTTTAGCAATGGATACTAAAACTCTGGTACCATTAGAGAATACGTTACTGATTTTTTTTTTCTGAAGGGTAGGAGTTACTGGTGAAGAGGATTAGATTTTCTTCTTTCTGGATTTTGAAGCAGTTTACAGTTGTTGTCATACTTCAATGGAATGTTGAATAATATTGAAGACAGTGGATGACACAGTGGTGCAGCAGTAGCATTGTTGCCTCATAGCAAGAGGTTCTCCAGTTTGATTCTCAGCTGGAGTGACTTCTGTGTGGAGTCTGCATGTCATCCCTGCATTCGTGTGGGTTTTTGCTGGGTGCTCCAGTTTCCTCCCATGTTACAAAGACATGCGTCTAGAGAGTGTCTCTCCGAGCCTCCACTGAAAATTGGCTTTTTTCCAAGTCGGCCTTTCCTGGTAAACAAATGTTAAATAAATAATATTGTGTAATTGTGAAGCATCGGCAGAAGAACAGATGAGTGCTGAGTCACTGCACTGTACAACGGTGGACTGGAGAGCATACTGACTAATATTTTGCTGGTGAACACGTTGGAGAATGAGTGTTGAGTCACTGCACTGTACAACGGTGGACTGGAGAGCATACTGACTAATATTTTGCTGGTGAACATGTTGGAGGATGAGTGTTAAGTCACTGCACTGTACAATGGTGGACTGGAGAGCATACTGACTAATATTTTACTGGTGAACACATTGGAGAATGAGTAATGAGTCACTGCACTGTACAACGGTGGACTGGAGAGCATACTGACGAATATTTTGCTGGTGAACACATTGGAGAATGAGTCCTGAGTCACTGCACTGTACAACGGTGGACTGGAGAGCATAGTGACTAATATTTTGCTGGTGAATACATTGGAGAATGAGTCCTGAGTCACTGCACTGTACAACGGTGGACTGGAGAGCATACCGACTAATATTTTGCTGGTGAACACATTGGAGAATGAGTACTGAGTCACTGCACTGTACAACAGTGGACTGGAGAGCATGCTGACTAATATTTTGCTGGTGAACACGGAGAATGAGTGTTGAGTCACTGCACTGTACAACGGTGGACTGGAGAGCATACTGACTAATATTTTGCTGGTGAACATGTTGGAGAATGAGTACTGAGTCACTGCACTGTACAACGGTGGACTGGAGAGCATACTGACTAATATTTTACTGGTGAGCACATTGGATAATGAGTGATGAGTCACTGCACTGTACAACAGTGGACTGGAGAGAATACTGACTAATATTTTGCTGGTGAACACGTTGGAGAATGAGTACTGAGTCACTGCACTGTACAACGGTGGACTGGAGAGCATACTGACGAATATTTTGCTGGTGAACACATTGGAGAATGAGTCCTGAGTCACTGCACTGTACAACGGTGGACTGGAGAGCATAGTGACTAATATTTTGCTGGTGAATACATTGGAGAATGAGTCCTGAGTCACTGCACTGTACAACGGTGGACTGGAGAGCATACTGACTAATATTTTGCTGGTGAACACATTGGAGAATGAGTACTGAGTCACTGCACTGTACAACAGTGGACTGGAGAGCATACTGACAAATATTTTGCTGGTGAACGCGTTGGAGAATGAGTACTGAGTCACAGCACTGTACAATGGTGGACTGGAGAGCATACTGACAAATATTTTGCTGGTGAACACATTGGAGAATGAGTCTGTACAATGGTGGACTGGAGAGCATACTGACTAATATTTTGCTGGTGAACACATTGGAGAATGAGTGCTGAGTCACTGCACTGTACAACGGTGGACTGGAGAGCATACTGATGAATATTTTGCTGGTAAACACATTGGAGAATGAATACTGAGTCACTGCACTGTACAACAGTGGACCAGAGAGCATACTGACTGATATTTTTCTGGTGAACACATTGGAGAATGAGTGTTCAGTCATTGCATGGTACAATGGTGGACTCTGCATTGTACAACGGTGGACTGGAAATACACGTTGGTAATAATTTGCTGGTAAACACATTGGAGAATGAGTGTTGAGTCACTGCACTGTACAACGGTGGACTGGAGAGCATACTGACTAATATTTTGCTGGTGAACACATTGGAGAATGAGTACTGAGTCACTGCACTGTACAACGGTGGACTGGAGAGCATACTGACTAATATTTTGCTGGTGAACACATTGGAGAATGAGTCCTGAGTCACTGCACTGTACAACGGTGGACTGGAGAGCATAGTGACTAATATTTTGCTGGTGAATACATTGGAGAATGAGTCCTGAGTCACTGCACTGTACAACGGTGGACTGGAGAGCATACCGACTAATATTTTGCTGGTGAACACGGAGAATGAGTGTTGAGTCACTGCACTGTACAACGGTGGACTGGAGAGCATACTGACTAATATCTTGCTGGGGAACACGTTGGAGAATGAGTCCCGAGTCACTGCACTGTACAATGGTGGACTGAAGAGCATACTGACTAATATTTTGCTGGTGAACACATTGGAGAATGA
Organism: Protopterus annectens; assembly: GCF_019279795.1. Lineage (NCBI taxonomy): Eukaryota > Metazoa > Chordata > Ceratodontiformes > Protopteridae > Protopterus > Protopterus annectens. The sequence continues at coordinate 775,200,344 of NC_056733.1, forward strand.
GTACTGAGTCACTGCACTGTACAACGGTGGACTGGAGAGCATACTGACTAATATTTTGCTGGTGAACACATTGGAGAATGAGTACTGAGTCACTGCACTGTACAACGGTGGACTGGAGAGCATACTGACTAATATTTTGCTGGTGAACATGGAGAATGAGTGTTGAGTCACTGCACTGTACAACGGTGGACTGGAGAGCATACTGACTAATATCTTGCTGGGGAACACGTTGGAGAATGAGTCCTGAGTCACTGCACTGTACAATGGTGGACTGAAGAGCATACTGACTAATATTTTGCTGGTGAACACATTGGAGAATGAGTACTGAGTCACTGCACTGTACAACGGTGGACTGGAGAGCATACTGACTAATATTTTGCTGGTGAACACGGAGAATGAGTGTTGAGTCACTGCACTGTACAACGGTGGACTGGAGAGCATACTGACTAATATTTTGCTGGTGAACATGTTGGAGAATGAGTACTGAGTCACTGCACTGTACAACGGTGGACTGGAGAGCATACTGACTAATATTTTGCTGGTGAACATGTTGGAGAATGAGTACTGAGTCACTGCACTGTACAACGGTGGACTGGAGAGCATACTGACTAATATTTTGCTGGTGAACACATTGGAGAATGAGTACTGAGTCACTGCACTGTACAACGGTGGACTGGAGAGCATACTGACTAATATTTTGCTGGTGAACATGTTGGAGAATGAGTACTGAGTCACTGCACTGTACAACGGTGAACTGGAGAGCATACTGACTAATATTTTGCTGGTGAACACGTGGAGAATGAGTGTTGAGTCACTGCACTGTAAAACGGTAAACTGGAGAGCATACTGACAAATATTTTGCTGGTGAACGCGTTGGAGAATGAGTACTGAGTCACTGCACTGTACAATGGTGGACTGAAGAGCATACTGACTAATATTTTGCTGGTGAACACATTGGAGAATGAGTGCTGAGTCACTGCACTGTACAACGGTGGACTGGAGAGCATACTGATGAATATTTTGCTGGTAAACACATTGGAGAATGAATACTGAGTCACTGCACTGTACAACAGTGGACCAGAGAGCATACTGACTAATATTTTTCTGGTGAACACATTGGAGAATGAGTGTTGAGTCACTGCACTGTACAATGGTGGACTGGAGAGCATACTGACTAATATTTTGCTGGTGAACACGGAGAATGAGTGTTGAGTCACTGCACTAAAACATCGGTGGACTGGAGAGCATACTGACTAATATTTTGCTGGTGAACATGTTGGAGAATGAGTACTGAGTCACTGCACTGTACAACGGTGGACTGGAGAGCATACTGACTAATATTTTGCTGGTGAACACATTGGAGAATGAGTACTGAGTCACTGCACTGTACAACGGTGGACTGGAGAGCATACTGACTAATATTTTGCTGGTGAACACATTGGAGAATGAGTACTGAGTCACTGCACTGTACAACGGTGGACTGGAGAGCATACTGACTAATATTTTGCTGGTGAACATGTTGGAGAATGAGTACTGAGTCACTGCACTGTACAACGGTGGACTGGAGAGCATACTGACTAATATTTTGCTGGTGAACACATTGGAGAATGAGTGTTGAGTCACTGCACTGTACAACAGTGGACTGGAGAGCATACTGACTAATATTTTGCTGGTGAACATGTTGGAGAATGAGTACTGAGTCACTGCACTGTACAACGGTGGACTGGAGAGCATACTGACTAATATTTTGCTGGTGAACACATTGGAGAATGAGTACTGAGTCACTGCACTGTACAACGGTGGACTGGAGAGCATACTGACTAATATTTTGCTGGTGAACATGTTGGAGAATGAGTACTGAGTCACTGCACTGTACAACGGTGGACTGGAGAGCATACTGACTAATATTTTGCTGGTGAACACATTGGAGAATGAGTGTTGAGTCACTGCACTGTACAACGGTGGACTGGAGAGCATACTGACTAATATTTTGCTGGTGAACATGTTGGAGAATGAGTACTGAGTCACTGCACTGTACAACGGTGGACTGGAGAGCATACTGACTAATATTTTGCTGGTGAACATGTTGGAGAATGAGTACTGAGTCACTGCACTGTACAACGGTGGACTGGAGAGCATACTGACTAATATTTTGCTGGTGAACACGTTGGAGAATGAGTACTGAGTCACTGCACTGTACAATGGTGGACTGGAGAGCATACTGACTAATATTTTGCTGGTGAACATGTTGGAGAATGAGTACTGAGTCACTGCACTGTACAACGGTGGACTGGAGAGCATACTGACTAATATTTTGCTGGTGAACACGTGGAGAATGAGTGTTGAGTCACTGCCCTGTAAAACGGTAAGCTGGAAAGCATACTGACAAATATTTTGCTGGGGAACGCGATGGAGAATGAGTACTGAGTCACAGCACTGTACAATGGTGGACTGGAGAGCATACTGACAAATATTTTGCTGGTGAACACATTGGAGAATGAGTCCTGAGTCACTGCACTGTACAATGGTGGACTGAAGAGCATACTGACTAATATTTTGCTGGTGAACACATTGGAGAATGGACTGGAGAGCATACTGAAAATATTTTGCTGGTAAACACATTGGAGAATGAGTGCTGAGTCACTGCACAGTACAACGGTGGACTGCAGAGCATACTGACTAATATTTTGCTTGTGAACACATTGGAGAATGAGTACTGAGTCACTGCACTGTACAACGGTGGACTGGAGAGCATAGTGACTAATAATTTGCTGGTGAACACGTTGGAGAATGAGTGTTGAGTCACTGCACTGTACAACGGTGGACTGGAGAGCATACTGACTAATATTTTGCTGGTGAACACATTGGAGAATGAGTACTGAGTCACTGCACTGTACAATGGTGGACTGGAGAGCATACTGACTAATATTTTGCTGGTGAACATGGAGAATGAGTCCTGAGTCACTGCACTGTACAACGGTGGACTGGAGAGCATACTGACTAATATTTTGCTGGTGAACACGTTGGAGAATGAGTACTGAGTCACTGCACTGTACAACGGTGGACTGGAGAGCATACTGACTAATATTTTGCTGGTGAACACATTGGAGAATGAGTACTGAGTCACTGCACTGTACAACGGTGGACTAGAGAGCATACTGCCTAATATTTTGCTGGTGAACACATTGGAGATTGAGTGCTGAGTCACTGCACTGTACAACGGTGGACTGGAGAGCATACTGACTAATATTTTGCTGGTGAACATGTTGGAGAATAAATACTGAGTCACTGCACTGTACAATGGTGGACTGGAGAGCATACTGACTAATATTTTGCTGGTAAACACGAAGAATGAGTACTGAGTCACTGCACTGTACAGCGGTGGACTGGAGAGCATACTGACGAATATTTTGCTGGTGAACATGTTGGAGAATGAGTCCTGAGTCACTACACTGTACAATGGTGGACTGAAGAGCATACTGACTAATATTTTGCTGGTGAACACATTGGAGAATGAGTCCTTAGTCACTGCACTGTACAACGGTGGACTGGAGAGCATACTGACGAATATTTTGCTGGTGAACATGTTGGAGAATGAGTGTTGAGTCACTGCACTGTACAACGGTGGACTGGAGAGCATACTGACTAATATTTTGCTGGTGAACACATTGGAGAATAAGTGTTGAGTCACTGCACTGTACAATGGTGGACTGGAGAGCATACTGACTAATATTTTGCTGGTGAACACGTTGGAGAATGAGTACTGAGTCACTGCACTGTACAACGGTGGACTGGAGAGCATACTGACTAATATTTTGCTGGTGAACACGTTGGAGAATGAGTCCTGAGTCACTGCACTGTAGAACATGGACTGGAGAGCATACTGACGAATATTTTGCTGGTAAACACGTTGGGGAATGAGTACTGAGTCACTGCACTGTACAACGGTGGACTGGAGAGCATACTGACTAATATTTTGCTGGTGAACCTGGAGAATGATTACTGAGTCACCGCACTGTACAACGGTGGACTGGAGAGCATACTGACTAATAGTTTTCTGGTGAACACATTGGAGAATGAGTCCTGAGTCACTGCACTGTACAACAGTGGACTGGAGAGCATACTGATGAATACTTTGCTAGTGAACACACCGGAGAATGAGTGTTGAGTCACTGCACTGTACAACGGTGGACTGGAGAGCATAGTGACTAATATTTTGCTGGTAAACACATTGGAGAATGAGTGTTGAGTCACTGCACTGTACAACAGTGGACTGGAGAGCATACTGACTAATATTTTGCTGGTGAACACTTTGGAGAATGAGCACTGAGTCACTGCACTGTACAACGGTGGACTGGAGAGCATACTGACTAATATTTTGCTGGTGAACACATTGGAGAATGAGTGTTGAGTCACTGCACTGTACAACGGTGGACTGGAGAGCATACTGACAAATATTTTGCTGGTAAACACATTGGAGAATGAGTGCTGAGTCACTGCACTGTACAACGGTGGACTGGAGAGCATACTGATGAATATTTTGCTGGTGAACACATTGGAAAATGAGTGTTGAGTCACTGCACTGTACAACGGTGGACTGGAGAGCATACTGATGAATATTTTGCTGGTGAACACGTTGGAGAATGAGTGTTGAGTCACTGCACTGTACAACGGTGGACTGGAGAGCATGCTGACTAATATTTTGCTGGTGAACACATTGGAGAATGAGTGCTGAGTCACTGCACTGTATAACGGTGGACTGGAGAGCATACTGACTAATATTTTGCTGGTGAACACGTTGGAGAATAAATACTGAGTCACTGCACTGTACAACAGTGGACTGGAGAGCATACTCACTAATATTTTGATGGTAAACATGGAGAATGAGTACTGAGTCACTGCACTGTGCAACGGTGGACTGGAGAGCATACTGATGAATATTTTAATGGTGAACACATTGGAAAATGAGTGTTGAGTCACTGCACTGTACAACGGTGGACTGGAGAGCATACTGACTAATATTTTGCTGGTGAACACATTGGAGAATAAATACTGAGTCACTGCACTGTACAACAGTGGACTGGAGAGCATACTCACTAATATTTTGATGGTGAACACGTTGGAGAATGAGTCCTGAGTCACTGCACTGTACAAAGGTGGACTGGAGAGCATACTGACTAATATTTTGCTGGTGATCACGTTGGAGAATGAGCACTGAGTCACTGCACTGTACAACGGTGGACTGGAGAGCATACTGACTAATATTTTGCTGGTGAACACGTTGGAGAATGAGTACTGAGTCACTGCACTGTACAACGGTGGACTGGAGAGCATACCAATGAATATTTTGATGGTGAACACGTTGGAGAATGAGTCCTGAGTCACTGCACTGTACAATGGTGGACTGAAGAGCATACTGACTAATATTTTGCTGGTGAACATGTTGGAGAATGAGTGTTGAATCACTGCACTGTACAATGGTGGACTGGAGAGCATACTGACGAATATTTTGATAGTGTACACGTTGGAGAATGAGTGTTGAGTCACTGCACTGTACAACGGTGGACTGGAGAGCATACTGACGAATATGTTGCTGGCAAACACGTTGGAGAATGAGTGTTGAGTCACTGCCCTGTACAACGGTGGACTGGAGAGCATACTGATGAATATTTTGCTGGTGAACACGTTGGAGAATGAGTACTGAGTCACTGCACTGTACAACGGTGGACTGGAGAGCATACTGACAAATATTTTGCTGATAAGCACATTGGAGAATGAGTACTGAGTCACTGCACTGTACAACGTGGACTGGAGAGCATAGTGACTAATATTTTGCTGGTGAACACGTTGGAGAATGAGTGTTGAGTCACTGCACTATACAACGGTGGACTGGAGAGCATGCTGATGAATAGTTTGCTGGTGAACACATTGGAGAATGAGTGTTGAGTCACTGCATTGTACAACGGTGGACTGTAGAGCAGACTGACTAATATTTTGATGGTAAACACATTGGAGAATAGGGAACCTGTAGTGGAGACCTGGCGAACCCCCGTTTCTACTGATGTATACACAGACAAACAGCCCTGCCATTTTACGGACTGAGACCCATTGCTCCCGGGTGTGAGACTACAGATCAATAGCTGAAACCTGGTTTAGAAGGAAGGGATATGACACCATAATCAAAGGCTTTAGCGAGGTTAAGGAACAGTGTAGCTAGAATATTGTGTCCTTGATACAGAGTGATTAAGAAAGACAGTGCACTCAGGCTGTTGTGGTAGGGGCAAAAACCATGCTGAATGGGGACAGTAGATATTTGTTTCAGAGGTACTACACAACTTGAGTGGACACTGTCTTCATGAACTTTGAAGAATGAAAGAAAGTATTGCAATGGGTTCATACTTAGATAGTTCTACAGAACAACCTCTTTAGGGCAAGGTGTGGGATTTTCTCCACAGAGCAGGAACATAGGATTCCTGACTAGACCTGTTCAGAAGAATAAATACTAGGTAGATATGGGCATCCATCTTGATATATTCTACAGAAAGACTGTCTGGTGCTAGGCCAGTTGGCTTCAACTGTAGTAGATAATTTTTTATTGTTCTTGTTTGTACTGGTCAGAGTAATTTCATTAGTTGGTGCGCAACTGTGGTTGTGATGGGATGAAGATTTGTTGTAGCTTTAACACAACCTATGAAGTGGTCACTGAATTTGCATATGACGGAGTACTTATTTTCTTGTGGAAGGGTGTCTGGTTGTAGTTTTTTCATGTCTTAGGGGTAGTATTTATACAGTTATACAGGTAGTTGCATTGTGTTTTTGTAGACTTAGAGAAAGCATATGACAGGGTGCCTAGAGAGGAGTTGTGGTATTGTATGAGGAAGTCGGGAGTGTCAGAGAAGTATGTAAGAATGGTACAGGATATGTACAAGGGTAGTGTGACAGTGGTGAGGTCTGCAGTGGGAGTGACAGATGCATTTAAGGTGGAGGTAGGATTACATCAAGGATCAGCTCTGAGCCCTTTCTTATTTGCGATGGTGATAGACAGGTTGACAGATGAGATCAGACTGGAGTCCCCGTGAACTATGATGTTTGCAGATGACATTGTGATCTGTAGTGAGAGTAGGGAACAGGTGGAAGAGACTTTGGAGAAATGGAGATATGCTCTAGAGAGAAGAGGAAGGAAGGTCAGCAGGACTAAGACAGAATATGTGTATGTGAATGAGCGGGAGGATAGAGGAATGGTGAGGATGCAAGGAGTAGATGTGGCGAAGGTGGATGAGTTTAAATATTTGGGATCAGTAGTTCAGAGTAATGGTGAGTGTGGAAGAGAGGTGAAGAAGAGAGTACAGGCAAGATGGATTGGGTGGAGAAGAGTGTCGGGAATGATTTGTGACAGCCGAGTACCAGTAAGTGTGAAAGGGAAGGTCTACAAGAGGGTAGTGAGACCAGCTATGTTATATGGGTTGGAGACAGTGGCATTGACAAAAAGGCAGGAGTTAGAGCTGGATGTGGCAGAGTTAAAGATGTTAAGATTTGCACTGGGTGTGACGATGGTGGACAGGATTAGGAATAAGTATATTAGAGGGTCAGCCCAGGTTGGAAGGTTTGGAGACAAAGCCAGAGAGACAAGATTACATTGGTTTGGACATGTGCTGAGGAGGGATGCTGAGTATATTGGGAAAAAGATGCTAAGGATGAAGCTACAAGGTAACAGGAAAAGAGGAAGGCCTAAGATAAGGTTTATGGATGTGGTGAGAGAGGACATGCAGGTGGTTGGTGTGACAGAGCAAGATGCAGAGGACAGGAAGAAATGGAAACAGATGATCCTTTGTGGCGACCCCTAATGGGAACAGCTGAAAGAAGATGATGATGATGAGGGGTAGTATTTATGCTGTGCCAGAAATACTCAAGATTACTGATGTGGAGAACCCCTATTTCTACTGGTGTATATGCAGATGAAAAGCCCTGACATTTTATGCACAGAAACCTACTGCTTAGGTAACTGATGTGAGAACTGAGACCCAACAGCTGAAAGTCTGTTTAATGAGGACAGGATACAGTACTGTATCAAAGGCTTTGGAGAGGTACAACATTTTACTATAGACTGGCATACCAGTCTTTTTCATAAAGATATGAGTTTGAGAGATTAAAGTGTTGGTATATTTGGAGATTAGCTGGAAACTTGTCCATTTGTCATTGTTTCCAGTCTTATAATAGTAATAGGATTAAGAGCAACCCACTGATTCCACAAACATAGATGATGGACTTGCTCCTACCACGTGGCCCCCATTTTGAAAGAGGAACCAATGCCTTGAAGGGCTCATGCCTCCAGGGAAATTAATGGGCCAAGTGGGTTAACAGAATTGTGGTCTGATGGTCACCTTTGGAAGAGGAATCGGGATTTAAAATAAAAAAAAGTCCTGAAATCCAGCCTCTATGATGCCTCACAGTAGGGACACCTTGTCAAAACATGGATTTTGCAGGACAGCTCACAAATTCAGCCCAGGAAGAATGCTGTTAGTCCTGTTACAAATCAGTCATATTTGAAGTAGCTATAACACCTGAACTCATCTTACGTGAAATAGGGCTAAAAAGTTTCACCAAAGCTAATTACACCCTCCTAAGCGATGGCATGCATAACTTCCAATCTCCTCTTCCCACAGATGGGATTTACAACTATATTAAGGTATATACAAATGCCCTGTACAAAGACTTACACAAATGTATTGACACAGCTGTACCTGATAGGATCAAAACAAGATCCTCAAGAAAAAGCAAGCCTCTCTGGTGGACATCTAGCATTAATAAGTTATACAACAAGAGGAAGAAGTTGCTGTCTAAGGATAAAAGAGCGGTCCCAGCATTGGAGGAACACCCTCATCTGTCTGAACAAACAAATAAAACAACTTGTAAAATCCTCTAAGGGCAACTTCGAAAAACAAATGTAGCAACCATAGTGAAGGATAACCATAAGATATTTTTCAGCTATATCTGTAACCTGAAAGGTAGGACCCGGACGTGTGCTTAACTAACTGTGGAAGGCATCACACAAACTGATCCTGTGAAAATAGCTAACCTATTAACTGACAGGTTTGGTGAAAACTTCACCCCCGTCCCCAACAAACATTTCAGAAAGAATTCCTCTACATCTCCCCCACCTTGCATCTCTAAAGAGCAAGTCATTAATACTCTCTCCAAGGCCAAAAACACAGCTTGTATGGGACCAGATGGCATCCCAGGTTGCGATTTAAATGTTCTAAAACATAAGTTAACAACTCCAGTAGGTACTCTGTTCAACCTCAGCCTGAGTACTGATTTTATCCCTGCTGAATGGAAAACAGCAAGCGTCATCCCCCCTCATAAAGGGGGTATAGCAACAGACCCTGGGAACTACAGACCCATAAGCTTAACCAGCCTTATCTGTAAGGCCATGGAACGAATCATCACTGACCTTGTAAATAAGGATATAGGCGATCTCCAAACCTGTGACCTGACACAGTTTGATTTTGTTAAAGGCAGGTCATGCCTGTTAAACCTAATGGACTCCTTCAAAAATGTCACCAGAGCCATAGACAAAAGCAAATCTGTGCATACAGCCTACCATGACTTAGCCAAGGCCTTCAGCACAATCCCACACTTGGGAATCATTGATAAACTCTCTCAGTTGACTATCAACCCTTATGTCATTAGGTGGGTTGCTAACTGGCTCACCGAAAGATCGCACTCAGTCAAAGTTGGGGACGTTACCTCAACCAGCAGGCCTGTCACCACTGGGGTTCCACAGGGGTCATTGCTGGACCCCTTATTGTTTGGAATATACTTCCCAAAAGTTCAGGTCAAAACAGAGGGGCTGTGGCTGACCATGTTTGCTGACGACTGCAAACTAGGTGCAATCAGTGAATCCCCAAACAATGTCAATATACTTCAAGTGGGACTTACACAAACCAATTACTGGTGCCAAAGCCATGGACTCAAACTCAATGCTAAAAAGTGCATCATCACCCCCTTCAGTAAAAATGATATCCCTGCAGACCATCACTTAAATAATGATACCCAAAGTAACAAGTCAGTAGCGAGAGGCTTGGGAACGCAAGTCGACTCTAGCCTAAACTTTGATGAGCATATGTCTAATGTGTTAAGGATGGCATTCCATATCACACATCTCATTAGCAAAGGCATTGCCTCAAGAGCCAGTAATTGAGTACAGTACTCCCTTTGGTGTGTACCTTACCAGGTGCCTGCAGCAACTTGAGAGACCTCAGACATTTCTAACCAAGAAAATTCAGGGTCTCCAGTACATGTCATACACTGACAGACTGAAGTCGCTGTCACTGTACTCAGTAGCGTACAGATTATTTAGAGGAGACATGTGCCTGGCCTACACAGAAATCTCAGATCCAGACTTAATGGAAATGCTGCACATCCACAAGACAAATGGGACAAGGGTCACCAGCTCCAGAGACCTTAACCTGGCCTGTGACATAAATAGGACCTGCTGAAGAGCCAGATATGTCTCTTAGAGGTTGCCACTCCTATGGAATAGGCTACCAATTCACATCAAGCAAAGCCCCTCTATGACCCTGTTTAAGCATATCCTGGATGACTGGATGGGAAACTGTAAATTTATGTTGGGGATTTCACCTATGACCCTCCCCAGATATTGGCAGTCGTTGCTAAGTAAGATCTTGAATTTTGGCAAGATCCTTTATACTTTGTTTCTCTAGTATTATATTGGGTACACATGGCTAGGCTTATAAATATATCCCTGGGCCTCCATTGTAAATGGACCTTGTTCCAGTTGGACTTTCCCAGTAAACAAATGTAAAAAAATAAAATAAAGATCTTTGAGTCAACAGCCCAGTAACCACCTATGAGCCTATGAACTTGGTAAACAGTAATGAGAATGACATGAGACCTACCAAGCACCCACACTACCTATTCATTATTCAACGGATAGGTAAGTCAGATGGTGCACAAATCACTTTCAGTTACGATATACCTACACTGCACTGTCTGTACCTGATAAACACACCGTTTTTTTTCACAGGAGATGGATGGCACTTTAGAGTATTCTACATATGTGATTCTGGTACACCTCCTGCCAGTACCATCTACATATGTGATGGCGGTGCACCTCCTGCCAGTCCCATCTACACATGTGATGCTGGTACACCTCCTGCCAGTACCATCTAAATATGTGAGGGTGGTACACCTTCTGCCAGTATCATCTACATATGTGATGGCAGTACACCTTCTGCCAGTACCATCTACATATGTGATGGCGGTACGCCTTCTGCCAGTACCATCTACATATGTGATGGCGGTACACCTTCTGCCAGTACCATCTATGTATGTGAGGGTGGTACACCTCCTGCCAATACCATCTACATATGTGAGGGTGGCACACCTTCTGCCAGGAATATCTGCATATGTAAGGGTGGTGCACATTCTGCCAGTCCCGTCTACATATGTGAGAGTGGTACACCTTCTACCAGGAATATCTGGATATGTGAGGGTGGTACACCTTCTGACAGTCCCATCTACATATGTGATGGTGGTACACCTTCTGCCAGTAATATCTACATATATGATGGTGGTACACCTTCTGCCAGTACCATCTACATATTGTGATGATGGTATACCTTCTGCCAGTACCATCTACATATGTGATAGCTGTACACCTTCTGCCAGTACCATCTAAACATGTGATGGCGATACACCTTCTGCCAGTAATATCTACATATGTTATGGTGGTACACCTTCTGCCAGTACCATCTATATATGTGATGGCAGTACACCTTCTGCCAGTACCATCTACATATGTGATGGCGGTACACCTTCTGCTAGTACCATCTACATATGTGATGGCGATACACCTTCTGCCAGTACCATCTACATATGTGAGGGTGGTACACCTCCTGCCAATACCATCTACATATGTGATGGTGATGCACCTTCTGCCAGTACCATCTATGCATGTGAAGGTGGTACACCCTGCCAGTAATATCTGCATATGTGAAGGTGGTACACCTTCTGCCAGTCCCATCTACATATTGTGATGGTGGTACACCTTCTGCCAGTCCCATCTACATATTGTGATGGTGGTACACCTTCTGCCAGTACCATCTACATATTGTGATGGTGGTACACCTTCTGCCAGTACCATCTACATATGTGATGGTGGTTTACTTTCTGCTAGTACCATCAACATTTGTGATAGTGGTACACCTTCTGCCAGTACCATCAACATTTGTGATGGTGGTACACCTTCTGCCAGTAATATCTACATATGTGAAGGTGGTACACCTTCTGCCAGTACCATCTACATATGTGATGGCAGTATACCGTCTGCCAGTACCATCTACATATGTGATGGTGGTACACCTTCTGCCAGTCCCATCTACATATTGTGATGGTGGTACACCTTCTGCCAGTACCATCTACATATTGTGATGGTGGTACACCTTCTGCCCGTACCATCTACATATTTTGATGGTGGTACACCTTCTGCCAGTACCATCTACGTACGTGATGGTGGTTCACCATCTGCCAGTTCCATCTACATACGTGATGGTGGTTCACCATCTGCCAGTACCATCAACGTTCGTGATGGTGGTACACCTTCTGCCAGTACCATCTACATATGTGATGGTGGTACACCTTCTGCCAGTACCATCTACATAGGTTCATAGGTAGGTACTAGGCTATCTGCCCAGTAGGCATTTATAAGCCTAGCCAGAATGTATTGGCTTTCGCTGCCCCCTTAGATTAGTTCCCTGTGCCACTGGCCAGCAGAGCCACTGAAGTGATCCCCGAGGTAAACTTTCTGTTTCCCATCCACTCGTCAAGGTTTATTTTGAAGAGTGTTAGCGAGGAGCTCTGCCTAATGTAGACTGGAATCTTGTTCCAAAGCATGGGAAGTCTCTGGGACAGGAATCTATCCCTCCAGCATGTCCTATTTATTGTTGTGGTGAGGTTTAGATCCCTAGAGCATGTGGCTCGAGGGGATAAGGTTTTCTTTAGGTGGAGCATGTCCATCAATTCTGGGTTAGACATGGCCTTGTATGTCAGGCAGAGATCACCTCTGAGTAGGCGGTATGCAACCGAGTACAGCTGGAGTTTCTTCAGTCAAGCTGCATATGGCATCTGTTTGAGGCCAGTGATCCTCTTGGTGAGGTACTTCTGTGATCTTTCCAGCTGTTGCAGGTGTCTTGTAAGGTAGAAAAGAAAATACACTTCACCTCCACAACTCAAATCATATAAAACCAAGACGTATTTCTTATGTAAAACCAAGACGTATTTATTAGGTTAGCGCTTTCATGCTTCAACAGACACTTCCTCAGACCATAAAACATATAAAAAGAAATCATTATATATACATCACATTACTTTCAAATTAACCTATCACAAACAACTAACAATAAAATCATTTAAACAACCTCCTTCCCTTCAAAAAAGGTTTTAAAGGGACAGGGCCGTTCAAACCTGGAAAGGTGTCACTATTTAACCTAATGTTCCAGATTGTCTCACTTTGTTCAAGGGTGTTATTTAAGTCATCTAATCTCCCATAACTAACAAGCTGTTCCAGTACTTTGAATTTAAAATTATGCGAGTCGTTAGTATTCATAACGTGTGTTGCAAGTACATTGGTGGGGTCATTTTTCCTAATACCTAATAAATGTTCCCTAACTTTTTCTTCTAACTGTCTTTTTGTTTTACCCACATAAAAAACACGTACATGACTGGCAAGTAGCGAAATAAACAACAAAAGTACTCTTGCAGTCTGCCATGCAGTGCATAAAGTACTTATAGTGGGTCACCAGGTGCTCAAGAACATGGGATGTGTCTATACATATACAAAAATTACATTGACCACACCCAGACGTGAAACCTTCTCTAGATCGTATAGGAAGTCTATTCTCATCATAACATAATAGACGTTTCAAATTACTTTTATTCTTAAAAACAAATCTGGGAGTAGGACCCACCACCTGCCCTATCTTATCATCTAACAGTAGTACCGGCCAAGGCTTTTTAATAATTTCACAAAAATAACCATGATCACTAATATAATGCATAAAAAATTGACAGAGTCAACCTCTCTGTCACCATGTCTAAAAAACTGCCTTCTTTCTCCATTTAATAAAGGTAAGGCTGTGGTACGTCGCAATTGCATAACGTCCTTTGTCATATTATTAACCTCCTTAACGGAGTTACCCCTCTCCTTGAACTCATCAGATAACTTCATTAAATCACATTCAAACACTCTCTGTACACTATCTAGTCTAGATGTATGCATCAATATTCCTAAAGATTCTACTCGAATGCATACTATCTCTACTTAAAATGTTGTTAACACGACATTCTTTTCTATAAAGCTTAGTAGCTATGGAGCCATCATCATCTCTGTAAATACACACATCCAAAAAATCAATGGTGTCCATAGAAAATTTATAAGTAAATCTCAAGAATGCCGTTGTAGTGTGTAGATAATTAACAAAATCAGGAATCAGATCAAGTGGGCCCTGCCGTAAAATAAAAAGATCATCAACAAATCTTTTAAAGACAACAATATGTTTCCTATAAGGATGATCATTCAACACATACTTATTTTCCCAACAACTCATCACAAGATTCGCATAACTATTCACACAGGAAGTGCCCATGGCAACTCCCTGTATTTGCCAAAAATATTTTCCATCAAAGCATTATGCTCTAAAATAACACTTAATAAGGAACAGAGCAGTGTTCTCCCTCTCATTAATACTAAACCGGTTAAGCAAAACATCATTTAACATCCTCAAACCTTCATCATTAGGAATCTCGGTGAACAATGATTGAACATCCAGCGTTAAAAAACATAACCTCATAAAACTTTTCATAAAACTTCAGGAATTCAGATAAATCTGTTAAAAAGCCACTGGTATCTTTCAGGATACAAACAGACTTATCCACTAACATCCTAAGCTCTTTCTCAACAAAAAATGGACATAGACTCAGTAGCCCATCCTCCTCCGGATATTATAGGTCTCATCGGAGGTCTAACCTTGGATTTATGTATCTTTGGTAGTCCATTCAGCTTGGGTATGAGTGGATGAGGGATCATGAAATAGTTATATAAATCCAAGGTTATTAAACATGCAGTTAAATAACCCGTAAGGACACCTTCAATCTTATTAATAACACCATGCACAACATCTAAATCAATAGCAGAATAAACACTCGTATCGAGCAACATGTCATGCATTAATTCTAAATAAAACTGATGGTCCAGTATGACTAATAACCCTCTTTTATCAGCTGGTCTAAATACAAGTGTTTCATCAGTTTGTAGAGACCTCAAGGCCAGCCATTCATCCCTATTCAAATTCTTAAAAACTTTGTTCTTATCTGCAGTCGATTTACCCAGAAAATAATTCCTAACATCCTTCTCACATAAACGAGTAAATGTGTCAACAGCAGAATCTAAAACAGGAACAAAACAACTCATTTTTTTATACACATTAGTCATTCCTATATCACCAGCAAATACTGTACATAACATGTCATTACGAGCAAACATTTTCAAGTCCAAAACAGCATCAGTCAAAGTCATTTGTGTAGCGGGTATAAAAGATATACCCTTATTAAGAACTCTCAGTTCAACATCTGTAACACTGTATCGGTCGACTTCTGCCACATATTTTGGATAGTCTGAGTTGAAAAAACGAAAAAAACGGCTGCTCAGACTATCAAAAAGATGTGGCAGAAGTCGACCGAGGACTGATTTTTAACATTTCTAGTAAGACCTTTACAGATGTTGAACTGAAAGTGCTTAATAAGGGTATATCTCTTATAACAAAATTATTTAAAATAATCTACCCTTAACAAAGCCAGACTGGGCTGGGTCCAGCATTTGGAGGTCGCCTACGTCCTTGTTGATAAGGTCCGTGATAATCCTTTCCATGGCCTTGCAGATGAGACTGGTTAGACTTATGGGTCTGTAGTTCCCAGGGTCAGTTGATGGCCCCCCTTTGTGCTGATTACTTTGATTACTGTTGCTGTTGTCCATTCTGCAGCAACAAAGCCCGATCTCAAACTATGATTAAAGAGAACAACAAGTGGGTCTGCTAGGTCCTGTTTTAGATTGTTTAGTAAACAACCTGGGATATTATCCAGTCCCATTTAGGCTGTGTTTTTGGCCTTGTCAAGCGCAGAGATGAGCTGTCCTCTACAGATACTAGGTAGAGGGCTGGCATCATGTATGCTTTGGGATATGGTAGGTGGGGATGGGGGGCTGAAGTTTGCTCTGAATCTGTCAGCTAACAGGTTAGCCAATATCTTCTGGTATGGTATGAGTGACCCCATTTGCAACCAGTTTGGCACATAGCTGGGCATTCTCTTTTAGACATTGGACATAGTTAAAGAATACCTTATGATTATCCTTGGTTAGGGATGCAATTTTAGTTTTGTTATTTTCTAAAGAAGACTTTACAAGATTTCTGCTTTTCTTGTTTAGGCTTAGGAGGGAACTCTTCCTCTGGAGAGTGATAACCCTCTTGGTTTTGCACAACAGTTTCTTCCTCTTGTTATATAATCTGTTTATACTTGATGTCCACAACGGTGGCATGTTTTTATGGGAAATTTCTCTTTGTTTTATTCCCACCCTACTTGTAAGCTCCACATTAATTTTATCCCACCCCTAGCTATATTTTCAGAAGAAACGTCTGTCTTCTCCAACAGCTCCCGATTCATTTCCATTGCCCGTTCCTTAAATTCCTCTCTTTTCAACAAGTAAGTGGGAAAGTGCCAGTGTCTCATTTTTATTTAATTTCCCTGATTTTATTTTATTTTAGTTACTAGTGGTGCATGACCTAAAATAGTTATTGGATACGTATCAAAACTGTCGATTAAATGCACATGTTTCTGTTAAATTAAGTGCTGCCTAGCCTAGCCCAGTTTTATTTATCTTGGGGGATAATATGTAAATTCACTCCAAACTCTTACTACTGAATTCACATCATACGTGCAAAATATTTTCATAAATTCCTTCAAACCTCTACCCTATCTGTGTTATATTTTCCCTTCTGGGCCCCCCAGACACATCCTCACGGCTGCAAATCAAATTCCAGTCCTCACTTGTAAGTAATAATCCTTGTTAAAAGCTGGTTATTTTTCCCAGAATGCTCTTAAACTCTATTGGAGCAGTTTTAGGAGGAATATAAATACATGTCAGTGTAATCCTCCTCCCTTACCAGTAGCCCCTTACTGCCACAAATCTACCATTATCTTTTTATCCTCTTCTGTCACTACTGAAGCTCCTCTTTTCCTTTGTCCCAGATATTTCACTGAATAACCATCCTGAAAACAATTCTTTATCAAATGCACATGTTCAGTTCTTTCCAAATGTGTCTCCTGTAGCACAGCTGTTTGCACTCTGCATTTTTTAATATAATTCACTTCTGCCCTTTTTGTATATATCTGTGAGACCACTAACATTCAAACATAATATAGAAAGTCAAAAGTAAACAAACATGCCGATAAAGCCAAGAGTACGGCTTAAAAATATATAAAACTTTAATTGTATAAGTAGCTAAACACTTTCACGTCTCAAAGGACGATTCATCAGACCATAAGAAATCATAGCAACACATTGATTAAATACACAATTTCAAAGTAACTGCCAAAGCCATTTCATCAGGTCACGTGACTTCTGATGTGGTTTGAAAGGTACAGCCTCATTCATTCAGACCATAATATCCCTTATCTGCTTGAAGCAAAATAATCCATCTCAGTTCCCATTCCTCTGTTTTATTAATAAGATTGCCCATTCTTACACTCTCTGAGATCAACAGCAGCACGAAAAACGTAAAAGTATGACTAGAACCTTGAAAGGAAATATGCCTGGCTTATACATTATTTCTACCTAATTTAAGAATTTCACAAAGATGTTCGCGTATACATTCATGAAGGGAATGGTTGGTCTTACCCACAAAAAACAAAAGATAAATAGGCAGAGATCTCTCAGGGTAAGGTACCTGCTGTGTCTCCAAACGAAAAATGTCAATATCAAGGTGCAGGTACTCCACGACTATCGAAGCCAACCATCAACCAAAAAAGTAAAAAATCAATAAAAAATATATTCTACTTGAACAGCAAAAAACTTTATTCCATGGGTTGTTAGCGCTTTCACGTCTACTCTGGACGCTTCTTCAGACTTTAATAAAACACTTCATCACTTCTGTATTTAAATACATATCAATTAAACAGTTAACCAATGAAAGCCTTTGTATGAATACATAACTATAAAAAGTCAGAAACTTCTAAGTAAATAAAAAGTCAGAAACTTATATTGTAAAAATTAAAAATTCTAAATTCAACATTGACACTAAAATGGATGTAGTAATAGATTATTACTATTATTAACATTTCAGATGGCAAATAGCATATGAATATATATTATTAAAAACACAAGAGCATATAAAAACAGCATGTGATAAAAAACATTTGATAAAAAACATTTCAAATATATGAAACTACTGAAAAACTTCTAAAAATACATATTCCTACTAACACCAAGAGACATGAAAAAGTCAAATGTATAGCAATAAATAACTGCTAATGCTTCAGATGACTAACATTGCCTAATCTCAATGTGGTGTGTATCAATTCAATAACTAAGAACTCAAAAGTGTGTGTGTGGTGCCTTGCGATAGAACATGTCTAGCCAGTGCGTTCGTGTCATTCTCCCTGTTGATCGCATATAAATGCTCTTTAACCCTTTCCCTCAACGTTCTATTCATCATACCGACGTAGAAAGCCTGGCATTTGGTGCAGATGGCTAAATAAACTTTGTTCCTTGTCCTACAGTCTGCATAATGATCAAATTTGTTTAGCACACCTGTGTCCGGGTGCCTAAAGTTATTCCTGCCCAGTATGTATTTGCACTGATTGCAACTGCGACATGGAAAAGTACCCATTCTAACAGTAAGTGGTTGATCTTGAAGTCGCCTTTCATAACATAACATGTTCCTTAAAGATCTAGTATTCTTGTAGGAAAAACTGGGGTGAGGACCTACAAGTGCTCTGAGCCTATCATCCAACTGTAGGATACCCCAGTTCTTTCTAATGACATTAGTAATACTCTTATTCTTATTGGTATATGGAAGTACCATCCTCTTTTTACTTCTAGTAAACGGCCTGCTTTGTTCCACCTGTTCACTAGTTGCTATCCTAAAGTAGGGTCTTGTTTTCTTCACTGCGTTCTGTTTGTTGCAGGACTGTCAAATCATAGTCATGGTAACCCCTGGACTTAAAGTCAGCATCTAAGCCCATCAATTCATACCTATATGCTGAATCATCGCTTGTTAGGCGTGAACAGCGTGCTGCTTGATTCTTAACAATGTTCTTGTGTATGTGGGGGGGATGCATACTATCACGATGTAAGTATGTGTTCTTTCTACAGGGTTTCCTATAAATGTTGGTAGTGAAACACCCATTATGATTCCTGATGGTAACATCTAAGAAGTCAATCTGGTGACATGATCTCTCCCCAGTCAGCCTAAGAAAAGATGTGGTGTTGTTGATGTAACTTAAAAACTCATCTAAGATAGTAACATCACCACTCCAAACAAAAAACACATCGTCCACAAAACGTTTATAATACTTGAGGTGCTGTGAATAATACTCATTTCCAAAAATATACATAGATTCCCAATAGGCTAGTACAAGGTTTGCATAAGAATTGGCACATGACGTGCCCATCGCTACCCCTGAAATCTGCAGATAATAACCATCAGCATATAAAAATACATTGTTTTCTAACGCTAATTCCATCAGCATGGTGATCATAATCACTTTGTTGTTAGTCATGCCCTTCTCTAGAAGAAAAAGCCTTAGGAAGTCTATCCCTATATCATTAGGTATGCAGGTGAATAAAGACTGAACATCTAAGGTCATCATAATGTCATTCTCCAAATATGCTTTTTCAACAGCACTCTCAGCTAGAGATTCCAATAGTTGTTTAGTATCTCTCAAAATGGAGAAGGTAGAATCAACTATAGGTCTAAGTTGCTTCTCAATATAAATTGAGATACATTCAGTTAGCCAGCCTCTCCCTGAGACTATAGGTCTGAAGGGTGGATCAGACAATGTCTTATGCACCTTCGGAAGACCTCTGATGATAGGTACCAAAGGTTTTTCAACTAGAAAATAATTATAGAGATCATTTTTTATAATATTGGACATCAACATATCATACAATGAGGCATGAAGTTTACTAATAACCTTGTTTAGATCATACATATGTATTTTTTATATGTGGTTTTATCCAATAACATTTCTAACATTCTATTATTATAATATACACTATCAAACAATACTAGTGCACCACCTTTATCCACTGGGCGGATAACTATAGTATCATTGTTTTGTAAACTTTTTAAAGCTGCTATTTCTTGTCGGCTTAAATTGTAAAATTCTGACTTAAAACCTGTTTGTTCAAACAACATATAAAAATCATTGCAACAAACTTTGTCAAAACTTTCTAAAAGCGGATGCAATTCTGGTACAAAGCATGAGGGTTTCCTAAAATTATTAATTACTATATCCCTTGTCTCAGTGTTTTCATTGTCATAAAATAAATCAAGTGTTAAACCCCTAGTAAAAAGTTTTAATTGTACTATTAACTCACTAATGTCTATCCCTTGTGTTGTCTCTCTCATTAGTCTCTGAATTCCCTTCTGCTAGGAGCAAAGACAACACAAATCTTACATTCCCTTTATCATTTCGACCAGCAGATCGCAAGACATGGAGTCAAGGGAGCCCGCAGGATTTTTTGCAGGGGGGTGCAAACCCAAGCCCCGCCCATGCAGCCCCACCCCTCTGTTGCCCCACCCCCTCACCCACACAGCCATTCCAGTGTCCCATTACTTGGCTATTTCTCCCCATTTGTCATAGACACTGTTCAAATCTCTCAGTGTGCATACTGTTTTATGCTTTACTTCTACAATGATTACAGATATTTGGATTTCATTTACAACTTTTATAGCACAAACACTGATAGACATTTACTAAACCTAAACAAAGCAATAGTCTTACAATGAAAACAGACTTAGCATTAAAACTTCTCTACCTTTGAAACCCACATTCACTGAAACATTGAAACCCACATTCAAAGAAAATGCATCTGGCCTGTGGCAGGGTAAGTTTACCTTTGGGGCTGTTTTCAAATCATAGGCTCCTTGCACACATGTTTAGAACCATGGAAAACTTATTCGATTCACCTTCCTGACTGTATTAATTATACTATATAATAATTGAATTATATCCCTTGTATAATACAGCACCACTTGTTGGAGCGTGTTTTAAATTTATAGTTCTGAACATTTTTCCTTTAAACAATGAAACAAATCATATGAACCAATAATGACAACCTGCCCAATTCAGAACATTTCAACCATAAAGGGCCACTCTACTCAAACTTCTGTCATACAATCCACCAATATCAATTGATATGCAGAATCTTTGCAGAAGTAAAAGTCATCTGAATAATTCCACATTAAAGAGATCTGAAACCAGTGAAGAGGTTGTTGCTAGAAAACAACTTTATATTTCAGTGTTTAATCTACAAATTCAATGCCTGCCACCCATGAAGAATAAATTGCCTACATTATATTAAAAAAATGGTAAGCTGGTATATTGCAATAGGGAATGGGTGGCAAGCTGAAAAACAAGTTCATAGTTATTAGCATCTAATCCAAAGGAGGACATACTCAGGACTATAGCACTCCACCTCCTTAAAATACACATCTACATGTTGTGGGAGTAGAACCTATAACCTTCTGTATCAAGATGCAAGTATGCTACCTGCTGTGCTGCTTTAAAAATTCCATACTACAATAGTGATACCATTTGCTAAACAAAACAGTTGCACATTTTAAGTAGGCTTAGCATGAGCAGCAGTAAATTTCTCTTCCCTTAAAACTCACAATTCCTTGAAAATGCACTTGAAAATAAAATCCACCTGCTAACTCTAACTAGGGCATTTCACTCTCTCTCTCACACACACCTCAACCTCTTAGTGCAAGAAATCTGGACAAAGCCTAAAATAAATAGGAACAGATTATAAATATTGCTGTCATGAACCAAGAACATTGCTAGAATCTGATAAAATAACTTTATCAGAGGCTGAGGGAATCAAACCACAGAGTACAGGAAGCAGTTTATCACCAGCTCTTATCTTTAATCCCTCTAACTGCCAGACTAAATGAAGCTAAGCACCTTGTGTGGGAATAGAACCGACAGTCTTATGATCTTCTGGCAGAAATAAACAGGTCTTGCACTGAATGAGGAGGTATTGTTAGTGATTGCTTGAAGGCACTCCTTCTGAAATCCCCAGTATTAATGAGTCCATTATCCAAAGCACTACAGTTGCTGAAGCTGATAATGAAGGAAGTAGCTTTTTACAGCAAAAATAGTTATAGTTTGTCAACTGGCAGTAGTTTCAAGAACCACAGTGATATGTGACCTGGTGCTCAATTCCCTCACTGTCAGAGATTGAGGAGTTCTGTTAACTGGTATTCATTATGCTCCATTTCAGCAGCCAGTTGTAGGTTCACATTTCTGATGAGTGCTGTTACTGTTTTGTGTTATAATAATTTCTATCATAAAAGAAATGAGTATTATGAATTTCAACAGATTGAACTCTACAGTTCCCTACAAAATGGTGTCTACAGGACTGCAATCAGTTTCTCTCAACATTTAAACAGAGTAGGTTGCACACACAAAAAGTATTTGTTAAGCTTTCACTTACAGTGCGTTGTAATTAAGCAGGTCACCATATTGATCAGCCTTAGGGCTCTTTGTTTCTACTTGAGTGGTTGCCTCCTTCCCCTGTAAATGAAGTAAATTGACTCTTACATTAAGAGCTGTAATCTTATAGCTTTAGGACACCTTAGGAAACCTTGTGCTCTCTTTGCTCATCTCCCTGCCCCTCCTCCCACCCCAGTACCTCTAAATTTATAGTACTATAGCCACTCCCCCACTTTCTAGATCCTATCTGCTTTCATCTGGGATAATTCCACCCACCCCCATTCTACTACCTACATTTTAATAGCACCTATTAGCTTTCATCTGGCATTCTCCCATCCCCCTTCCAGTACCTTTACCTCACCACTCTATCTTCTAGTGTTGCATCACCAGGTAAAACAGTTCCGTAATTCACTAGCTGAATCACAGATAATGATATACTCCTCTTTACTACCCCTCTTGTTCACACCATGCCTCCTTACCTTGTATGAAAACCAGTTTCTCACGAGATTTCAGGTCCCAAAAGGCCATACTATCACCCCAGCTGTAAATCCTTCCACCTTCAACCATACTTACAGTACCAGATCCTATCCAACATCTTGTTCAGTCTATCAACATCTCAACCCCAGACACATTAGCTCTAGATCCAAACACTACCACAAACTAATGAACTTCAGGAATTTGTTTATCACCAAGTATAGACTCAACCTAATACTTGGTGGTGATATTCACCCCAACCCTGGCCCACTCACTTCAGATACACATACCCCCTCTACTTGCAATCTAAGCTACAAACCTACAATTAATAGGCCAACTAACTCTCTCCTAGTCTGTCATCTCAATATTAGAAGCATTAATAACAAGGTACATGAATTGCATGCACTTCTGGATGTCCACTCTGAGATTCTCTGTTTATCTGAAACCTGGTTAAAACCTAACACTAAAGACAATGAAGTGTTACCACCTGGGTACAATATACACAGGCTGGATCTATAAATCTGAGTTGAATGTCACCGTAGATGTAATACAACCACCTCAGATTAATAACTCAGATTCTTGCCACCAAATTGCAAAATAAATGCATTAATATCATCTGTATGTACATTCCCCAGGTAACAATATATCTACATTTGAAGATATCCTGCACTGGCTATCATGTCACTACCCCAAGAAACCCTACTACTTGGAGACTTTAATATAGACTGGGGCACCTGTTCCTCAGAATCCCCAACCACCCATATTAACCTGCATGCATTTATACAAATCATATCCACCCCTACCAGGATAGGTAAACCCAACCAAAAGAAAGTATACTTGACTGGGTACTCATAAATAGTCACCCCAACTATACACCTCTGGTACCCTCCTTAATGGCCTAGCGATCACCTTCTCACATATGTAATTAAGCACAAAACCATTAATTCCCAACAACTCTTACTCAGAAAGGTTAGAAACAATAAAAAACTTTGACCCTGCCAAATTCCAACAAGAACTAAACTCATGTAATTGGTCTATTCTAAAACACCTCCCCTTAGAGGTAGCAGTAGCATACTTTAACAACAAATTCCTTGAGATCCTGGATTTGCATGCACCTGTTCGTTCAAAGAGGACCAAGGCAAAAACTGCACCATGGCTTTCTATAGAGTCTAAACTCAAAATTACCCTTAGAAACAAAGCATGTGCTTTATGGCATTCTTCTAAAGACCCTCAAGATCACATTAAATACAGGCAATCCAGGAACGAAACCAAAAAATCAATTTTACAAAACAACAATACTACTGTAATTTACAGACAGTAAATCAAAATAACCCTCAGAAGTTTTGGGCAGGTTTAAATAATCTACTACATCCTGGACAAACTTCAACCCCAATCCCTGCCGCTACTATTGATCTGAAGATGTTTGATAGTTTTAACCAATTCTTTACTGAGACAATTCAAGCCCTAGCTAGCCAACTACCTCCTAGCTCCCTAGTCCTGTATCCATACCTTGATCAAAACATTAAAACCCACTACACTTTCTGCTGATCAACTCCCTGCCGGTACCTACAAAAATCAGCTGATGCAATCAATCAAACCATAGTAGAAGCTAAAATTCCCACCATCTGGAAAATATCCTATGTAATCCCACTTCAGGCAGCTCTACTGAATTCTCCAATTATAGGCCAATTGCTATACTCTCTCCACTTGCAAAGATTATGGAAAAATGTATTCATAGACAACTCATGCACCACCTAATCCAGAACTTCATCACAGCACTACTTCAGCCCTCCTAGCCTTTACTAACACCATAAACCATAATCATTATATATCCTTAGCCCTCTTCTTGGATCTTTCCATATGGTTGATCACCAACTTTTAATCCACACCCTGCAAACATTCTGTCTAGATACTGGAGCCCTCCAGTGGTTTCAATGGCTGTCCTCTGGCAGAATAAACTCTCTAACCTTCTACCTAACACCCTTGGAGTAGCACATGGCTCTATACTAGGGCCCTTGCTGTTCTCCATCTTCATTAACAACCTTTATACTGTCATCCCAAAAGTCAGCTGTATCCAATATGCTGATGACTCTACTCTGATTTGCTCAGCCACATCTTCAGTAGAGTTATGGTCAGGTACCCAGACCACCTTTAATACAATAGAAAACTGGCTTTCTGAACATCGACTGATCCTAAATCCCAAAAACACTAAAATGCAGTTATTTTCACCAACAAGTAGGTCTACACCTTTACCATAAAATCAAATGATGGCACAATAATCTCCCCTGACCCATCTACAAAACTATTAGGTGTCATCATAGACAATAATCTAAAATTTGACCTACATGTTAACCAAACTATCAAAACCATCAATAAAAACTAGGGTCACTTTACAGAATAAAAGCCTTCCTAACCCCTCCAGCTAAAATTGCCATAGCTCACTCTCACCTTCTTTCAACCCTTCAATTTAAACAAGACTGTCCTTAGTTTGCTACAACCACATTGCCAGGTTTGATCATTGTATCAATCTAAATCAGCTTGGGTGGCTTGAACTACCCAGCCTAATCCAGTATAACCAACTGATTATGGCCTATAAAATCCTCTATAATCCGGACAATACTCCTGCACTTAAAAATATTATCACCCCTATAACAATCCTAGACCACTTCGATCCTCTAACAAACTACTAATTCAGACTAGCAAAATATAACACAGCCGGTGATTCTCTCTTTGCAAACTCTGTAAGTAGACCCTGGAACACTCTTCCAGCTGATATTACCTTACTTTCCACCTTAGGTCAATTTAAAACTAGACTCAAACAACATTTGTCACTTAACTGGCTATGTCAATGTATCAAGCCTGGCTAACTCTCTCTAGAATGTGTAGTCTGTTTGTAATATGTAATGCTGGTATTATGTAATGCTGTATCTGCTTACCCTTGGAGCTCATCTCCCGGGCCTCCGCTGAAAATGGACATGCATCCAGTCGGACTATCCCGGTCAACAAATGTAAAATAAATAAATAAATAAAAGTATGGCTCAACTTCTAGTTGTTTATTCAGTGCCACTGTGAAGCTCTTCTGAAGTCTAAGTTTCAGCACTGGCTAATTTGCCAATGTCACCATTCAGTGTTTGGCGCTATATTTTGTACACAGTAGCCCTGTACATGTTAAAATTTGACTCAGACATGACCCTGCAGTTTCAAGGAATTGTATTTTTTCAGACTTCCTCATTCTCCATAGTGTAGAAGGTCACACAATACTGTAATTTAGTATACCAGACACTTAAATATCCATTGCTTTCAAAAGGTTGTTGTTTTTTGGATTGATAAGTACAGTAAGCATATGATGGCTCTTCATACAATGAAATGCATGCATCATGTTTTGAAAATGTATTTTTAACTCTAAATGTACAAGAGGAAATACATCTGATGCTGGAATGAAACACGTCATTTTAGGCATAGTGATTTATAAAGCTGTATTGTCATATTACAAATGCTACAATTAATACTCACAGAAAAATGTGCTAACTCAGCCTTTCACAGCAAATTCAAAGGTTTGCAAACCCATTTCACAATACATGCAAAAGATCACAAACAGCTTTGTCCACTTAATATAGAAACATAATTGTTGCAGTACGCAACAGATATTATATTACTTGCAAATACATTACACTAATCTCTATTACAACCTACTTGATATTGGAAGACTGCTCTTTTGTAGTGTGTGTAGGTTTCAGTAATTATTCTTAAACTGACTCTGAATACATTTATTTTTCTCTGCTATAATCTGTCATATTTCATCAATTTCTGTACTTTTTGGCATACACTTTGGAAACTGACAGAACAGACTTCCCTGCTGGTGTGTCTGAAACTGTGAAGTCATACTGACTGGCTAATATAAAGGTAGGCTTTTGTAGACTAGGGATTATTTCAATTGCAAACACATTTGTGACCACCATATTTTTTTAAAATAATCAAATTAGGAAGTTCTCTCACAACACAGTTCTGATAACAAATATATTTTATTTTATTACTACAACTGATTAAATGAGCATATTATTAATGCCCTGTGCCAGATAGTTATGCCATAAAGTATATGAACTTTATTACAGAAATTATGGAAAATAACACTCTAAAACTACACTTACTACTAAATGGCATTCCATTCCCTCCCAACAGTTCTACTCAGCATCTGAGTCTTATGAATACTTAATATGCATTTAGATATACCTGGTATTTGTGCAGTTGAGATGTAAAAATAAAACAGGTTGCTACATTTAATTAAAAAAAGTATGGCATAACCACAACAATAGTTGAAGGGATTGTAACAAGACTTAGGAACAAAGTCAAATGCCACTAACAACTGCTTTCAAAGCGCAACAGGACAACATATGTACTAACAGATGGTTTTAATCTTAAAATATTTTATTTTTTTTATAATTTACAAGAATTATTGATCCATTTCTACCAGGTGATTCACTTTATATGAAAGCCTAAGAATGAAGTTGGAGAAAAGTCTCCAGAACATGCACGTTTGGAAATTCTGTTTGTGTTAATGTTAGTTGTTTGCATCTCAGTTTGAGTTCTACAGTTAAGGTTGCCAAAGCCTAATTTACTGCATTCCCATATCAAAGCACGTTCTGAGTTGGTAAAATAACTGGTATCTTGCCTGTCCATCAGCAGATAGTTGCAACCTTTCACAATCTAAACCTGACAGTTCATGATATGGTGTCTGTGTTTTCTAGAGGGTCATACAGCACTCAACTGTCCCTAAGTTTGCAGAATGTTAATTGCGGACTCATATGTTGT
The DNA here is from genome assembly GCF_019279795.1 of Protopterus annectens. Classification (NCBI taxonomy): domain Eukaryota; kingdom Metazoa; phylum Chordata; order Ceratodontiformes; family Protopteridae; genus Protopterus; species Protopterus annectens. Next base: position 775,228,418 of record NC_056733.1, read on the forward strand.
CCTGTATCTCTTAACATTTTGATATTGTGGTGAATCACATACCTCTTAAGTGTACCTCATTACGAGGAACGTACCTCATTTGGGGTCTTAGTTCCTCAAAGTTCCACGTTGAAAGACTCTGTCACACATTCAGTGTTGGGGATTTTTTTTACTGAAATCCATTGTAAATAGAAATGAATCATATTAATTCAAAATATATTCTTTATAAGTAAAACCAGCGTATTTTAATCATCCTGACCTTCCTAGTTGAAGTTGTTAAAATTACAGTCAATCAAGAATGCCAGAGATTAGAGTGTCACACTTATTGTTCAGTTATAGAATATGTTGTTCTATTAATTTTCTAAGTGGATTAAAGTAACATCCAATAGTTGTCCCTGACTTTGTGTGTCCATCATGTTTTTGTCTAATTCCTCAGCAAACAAGAGCTATGAGGTTAGCATCAGACCCAGTCAAAATAATATGTACTCCTGTTTTGGTCTCAGATCACACAAAAACATTTTGGTTTCATCTCTTACCATTTCAGCGGGTCACTGTCTGCCCTTTTAAGAATGCCTAAAACTAAAACAGCCATCAGCCTCATTCCATAACCAAGAACAGTGAGTTTCCAAACGTGGAAAATCATGCGTTGCCTTCTTTACAAAACAATTTGATTCAGTATTTACTCCAGATTTGTGACAGCTCATTGTGCAGCAGGGGTGTGTCATGAGGTAAATATATTTGCAGCAGTAACAGGCTGACATGGGTCAAATCTGTATCTGCTGTACTAAGACACTATAAGTGTCAAAAATAGATGAAAGAGCCAGGCCATTAACTGACTGGTCTAAAATGCTTTGCAAGTCATGAGTAAAACATCAGTTTGAGTCCTCTTCCTAAGTATCCAATGTGATTAAAATATCATCTGCACTTCCATATCTGTCTGACAGGCTGCTCACCTTTCCCATGGATATATAGCATTCAGCAGGAGGGAATACTTACATTTCTATACCCCAGTCCTCCATATAATGCAAAACTAAACATACCAACAGAATGGCAACTTTGTATTTCAAATACCACTTAATATTGCACTGCTTACTATGTCTATTAAAATGTTGTTGTATTATACGTTATGATTTTATTTATCTCCTCCAGGCATATAGTTGTTATTTATAACCTTCTGGTTAAGCTTTTGATCAAGAAAGTTTTACCAGGCAGCTGTGTTATTTAAAATTCAAAAACTAACTCTTTATAATGAAATTAAACAGCCTGCTTCAGGACAGCTCTGCATCACAGCTCTGCATGCATAGCTCAGTCTGCAATTGCATATAGAAATTAAATGAAATGGAGCTTACCGACCTGTGGGAGTTGACAGTGTGGCTACCACTACCAGGAACCGATGCGATCGTTTTTTTTTCACACTTTGTGATTTAAATTCATTGAGTCAGGTCTTGCAGCTGTAAAAGTGGGAGCATAAAACTGGGATGCAAAGGCGTTCTTAAAAGGAATGCCCTTTCTTTTAAATTAAAATAAAATTAATTTCTCGGCAGGCGATTTCCAGGGGTGCAAGTGCACCCACCTTTTTCTCACCCTTGCATGGAGTCCCAAGTACACACACTTTTGAGTTCTTAGTTATTGAATTGATACACACCACATTGAGATTAGGCAATGTTAGTAACTTCACAGAAAGGGAAGAATGTAAATGGATCATCAGAATGAAAGCAGATGAAGGACATGGCCTTAATGAGAGGGTTACTCTGAAACCCTTTCTAGTCAGTCGTCATCTGAAGCATTAGCAGTTATTTATTGCTATACATTTGACTTTTTCATGTCTCTTGGTGTTAGTAGGAATATGTATCTTTAGAAGTTTTTCAGTAGTTTCATATATTTGAAATGTTTTTTATCAAATGTTTTTTATCACATGCTGTTTTTATATGCTCTTGTGTTTTTAATAATATATATTCATATGCTATTTGCCATCTGAAATGTTAATAACAGTAATAATCTATTACTACATCCATTTTAGTGTCAATGTTGAATTTAGAATTTTTAATTTTTACAATATAAGTTTGACTTTTTATTTATTTAGAAGTTTCTGACTTTTTATAGTTATGTATTCATACAAAGGCTTTCATTGGTTAACTGTTTAATTGATATGTATTTAAATACAGAAGTGATGAAGTGTTTTATTAAAGTCTGAAGAAGCGTCCAGAGTAGACGTGAAAGCACTAACAACCCATGGAATAAAGTTTTTTGCTGTTCAAGTAGAATATATTTTTTATTGATTTTTTACTTTTTTGGTTGATGGTTGGCTTCGATAGTCGTGGAGTACCTGCACCTTGATATTGACATTACCCACAAAAAACACCAGGTAGGCTTGGCAATTAGCTAAGTAAAGAAAGTTCTTACTCATACAATCAGCATAAAAAGAAAAAGTATAAACCTTCTTGGTACAAGGATGAATAAAAAGTCTCTCCTGGTCTATATATTTGCATACACTCCAAGTCGTGCAGCTGCAGGTCCCTGCGCATTGTGAACAAGAACCATGAAGTTTAATTACATATTTACATGCACTACAAGTCCTGTAGATGTAGGTCCCTGCACATTGTGAATGGACGTATGAAGTATAATTACGTATTTACATACACTACAAGCCATGCAGCTGTAGGTAAGTGCATGCTGTGAATGGACACACAAACTATAATTACATATTTACTTACACTACAAGTCCTGCAGCTGTAGGTCCCTGCACATTGTGAACGGACACAGGAAGTATAATTACATACTTACATACAACACGAGTCGGCAGCTGTAGGTCCCTGCAAGTTGTGAACAGACACACAAAGTAGAATTACATATTTACATACACTGCAAGTCCTACAGATGTAGGTCCCTGCACGTTGTGAACAGACACACAAAGTACAATTACATATTTACATACACTACAGGCCATGCAGCTGTAGGTCCCTGCACGTTGTGAATGGACACATGAAGTATAATTACATATTTACATACACTGTACGTCCTACAGCTGTAGGTCCCTGCACATTGTGAACAGTCACATGAAGTATAATTACATATTTACATACACACCAAGTCCTGCAGCTGTAGGTCCCTGCACGTTGTGAACAGACACATGAAGTATAATTACATATTTACATACACTACAAGCCATGCAGCTGTAGGTCTCTGCATGTTGTGAACAGACACATGAAATATAATTACATTTTTACATACACTAAAAGTTGTGCACCTGTAGGTCCCTGTACATTGTGAATGAACAGACACACGAAGTACAATTACATATTTACATACAATACAAGTCCTGCAGCTGTAGGTCCCTGCACATTCTGAATATACTCATGATGTATTATTACATATTTACATACACTTCAAGTCCTGCAGCTGTAGGTCCCTGCACATTCTGAATGGACACATGAAGTATAATTACATATTTACATACACTTCAAGTCCTGCAGCTGTAGGTCCCTGCATGTTGTGAATGAACACATGAAGTATAATTACATAATTACATACACTACAAGTCCTGCAGCTGTAGGTCCCTGCACATTGTGAATGGACACACGAAGTATAATTACATATTTACATACACTACAAGCCATGCAGCTGTAGGTCCCTGCACATTGTGAATGGACACATGAAGTATAATTACATATTTACATACACTGCTAGTCATGCAGCTGTAGGTCCCCGCATGTTGTGAATGGACATACGAAGTACAATTACATATTTACATACACTGCATGTCGTGCAGCTGTATGTCCCTGCACGTTGTGAATGGACACATGAAGTATAATTATATAGTTACATACACTGCTAGTCATGCAGCTGTAGGTCCCCGCATGTTGTGAATGGACACATGAAGTACAATTACATATTTACATACACTGCATGTCATGCAGCTGTATGTCCCTGCACGTTGTGAATGGACACATGAAGTACAATTACATATTTACATACACTGCATGTCGTGCAGCTGTATGTCCCTGCACGTTGTGAACGGACACATGAAGTATAATTACATATTTACATATACTACAAGTTGTAAAGCTGTATGTCCCTGCACATTGTGAACAGACACACAAAGTATAATTACATATATACATACACTGCAAGTCCTGCAGCTATAGGTCCATGCATGTTGTGAACGGACACACGAAGTATAATTACATATTTACTTAGACTACAAGTCCTGCAGCTGCTGGTCCCTGCACGTTGTGAATGGACAAACGAAGTACAATTACATATTTACATACACTGCATGTCTTGCAGCTGTAGGTCCCTGCACATTGTGAATGGACACACAAAGTATAATTACATATTTACATACACAGCAAGTCCTGCACCTGTAGGTCCCTGCACATTGTAAATGAATGGACAGACGAAGTACAATTACATATTTGCATGCGCTACAAGTCCTAACCTGCAGGTCCCTGCACGTTGTGAATGGACACACAAAGTATACTTAGATATTTCCATTCACTACAAGTCGTGCAGCTGTAGGTCCCTGCATGTTGTGAATGGACATATGAAGTATAATTACATATTTACAAACACTACAAGTCTTGCAGATGTAGGTTCGTGCATGTTGCGAACGGACATACGAAGTATAATTACATATTTCCATACACTACAAGTCCTGCAGCTGTAGGTCCCAGCATATTGTAAAAGGACACAGGAAGTATAATTACATATTTACATACACTACAAGTCCTGCAGCTGTAGGTCCCTGCACATTGTGAATGGACACACATAGTATAATTACATATTTACAAACACTACGAGTCCTGCAGCTGTAGGTCCCTGCATGTTGTGAACGGACATACCAAGTATAATTACATATTTACATACAGTACAAGTCATGCAGCTGTAGGTCCCTGCACATTGTAAAAGGACACAGGAAGTATAATTACATATTTACATAGACTAGAGGATCTGCAGCTGTAGGTCCCTGCACATTATGAATGGACACACAAAGTATAATTACATATTTACATACACTGCAAGTCCTACAGCTGTAGGTCCGTACATGTTGTCAACAGACAAACATAGTATAGTTATATATTTACTTACACTGCAATTCGTGGAGCTATATGTCCCTGCATGTTGTGAATGGACACAAAGTATAATAACATATTTACATACACTAAAAAACCTGCAGCTACAGGTCCCTGCAAGTTAACGAACACACAAAGTATCATTACATATTTACATACACTGCAAGTTGTGCAGCTATAGGTCCCCGCACATTGTGAATAGAAACACAAAGTATAATTACATATTTACATACACTTGAAGTCCTGTAGCAGTAGGTCTCTACATGTTGTGAATGGACACACGAAGTACAATTACATATTTACATACACTACAAGTCCTGCAGTTGTAGGCCCCTGCACGTTCTGAACAGGCACACAAACTAAAATTACATATTTACATACACTAAAGTCCTGCAGCTGTTGGTCCCTGCATGTTGTGAATGGACACACAAAGTATAATTACATATTTACATACACTACAAGTCCTGCAGCTGTAGGTCCCTGCACATTGTGAATGGACACACAAAGTACAATTACATATTTACATAAACTACAAGTCCTACAGCTGTAGGTCACTGCATGCTGTGAACGGAAACAGGAAGTATAATTACATATTTACATACACTGCAAGTTGTGCAGCTGTAGATACCTGCACATTGTGAATGGACACACATAGTATAATTACATATTTACATACACTGCAAGCCCTGCAGCTGTAGGTCCCTGCTTGTTGTGAGCAGACACACAAAGTATAATTACATATTTACATACACAGCAAGTCCTGCACCTGTAGGTCCTTGCACATTGTGAACGAACAGACACACGAAGTACAATTACATATTTGCAAGCACAACAAGTCTTTAGCTGCAGGTCCCTGCACGTTGTGAACGGACACAGTAAATATATTTACATATGTACATACACTGCAAGTCCTGCAGTTGTAGGTCCCTGCATGTTGTGAATAGACAAAGTATAATTACATATTTACATACACTACAAGTCATGCACCTGTAGGTCCCTGCACATTGTGAACAGACATACGAAGTATAATTACATATTTGCATACACTATAAGTCGTGCACCTGTAGGTCACTGCACATTGTGAATGGACACACGAAGTATAATTACATACTTACATACACTATAAGCCATGCAGCTATAGATCCCTGCACATTGTGAATGGACACACATAGTATAATTACATATTTACATACACTACAAGTCCTGCAGCTGTAGGTCCCTGCATGTTGTGAATGGACATACCAAGTATAATTACATATTTACATACACTACAAGCCATGCAGCATTAGGTCTCCGCACGCTGTGAATGGACACACAAAGTACAATTACATATTTACATAAACTACAAGTCCTGCAGCTGTAGGTCCCTGCATGTTGTGAATGGACACATGAAGTATAATTACATATTTACATACACTGCAAGTCATGCAGCTGTAAGTCCCTACACATTGTGAATGGACACACGAAGTATAATTACATATTTACATACACTACAAGTCAGCTGCAGGACCCTGCACATTGTGAATGGACACACGAAGTATAATTACATAGTTACATACTCTACAAGTCCTGCAGCTGTACATCCCTGCACGTTGTGAATGGACACATGAAGCATAATTACATATTTACATACACTACAAGTCCTGCAGCTGTAGGTCCCTGCATGTTGTGAATGGACACATGAAGTTATAATTACATATTTACATACACTACAAGTCCTGCAGCTGTAGGTCCCTGCATGTTGTGAATGGACACACAAAGTACAATTACATATTTGCATACACTTCATGTCCTGATGTTGTGAACGGACACACAAAGTACAATTACATATTTACATACACTACAAGTCAGCTGCAGGCCCCTGCATGTTGTGAATGGACACACGAAGTATAATTACATATTTACATACAATTTATGTCATGCAGCTGTAGGTCCCTGCATGTTGTGAATGGACACATGAACTATAATTACATATTTACATACACCACAAGCCCTATAGCTGTAGACCCCTACACATTGTAAATGGACACACTAAGTATAATTACAAATTCACATACACTACAAGTCCTGCAGCTGTAGGTCGCTGCACGTTGTGAATGGACACATGAAGTACAATTATATATTTACATACAATACAAGTTTTGCAGCGGTAAGTCCCTGCACATTGTGAATGGACACATGAAATATAATTACATATTTACATGCACTACAGGTCATGCAGCTGTAGGTCCCTGCACGTGGCAAATGGACACATGACGTATACCATGAAGAACCAACATAGAGAATACCCCTACCCCAGACACAAATTGGAGCAGTAATTTCATCTTGAATTTCAGTACTGATACTTATTTGGTTAAAGACATTATTTCTAGAAATTGGGGGAAGCTTGGGGACTATTCTGACTTGGACTTGTTATTCAAGGACCCCCTGAAATTTACTTATAGGAAGGGGAAAAATATTAAGGAAATGTTGGAATATAGAAAACCAAAGCAGGGTAGGCAGAAGAAAGGCACATTCAAGTGTGGGGCTTGCTCCCAATGCTCACGTTATACAGGGGGAGAGTTTGTAATTAATGGAGAGGAACACAAAGTTAGAAACTAACATGTTCTCCAGCTGTGACACCATGGGGGTCATATATATCGCCATTTGTAAACCCTGTGGAGCCTTCTACATAGGGAAGACCACAAGGAAGTTTAAGAGGCGAATATACAAACATCTCTATGACATTTGTAAGCAAGACACTAACAATGCACTATTTAGACATATCACACTTTGTAAAGATGCAGTTTTTTTTTTTTTTGTCATAGAAAAAATAGAACAGGTCCCTCGAGGTTGTCCCTGGGAGACAACGGTAGAGTACGGGGAACTATTTTGGCAGTTGAGCTTGGAGGCCAACAGCGTACCAGGCTTGAATGACTATATTTCTTTAGTCCCTGTCCTTAAACTTCGATCTGCTAAACTATAATGCTTTTATTTAGCATTATTTCTTGACCAGTAGACGGCAGTGTTTTACTAGTTTACCACAGTGGTTTTGTTTCAACACAATTTAAAACTTTGGTGTAACACATCTTTTTTACTTATTTCTATTATATTACATTTGATGGCATGCATTTTATCTATTTACATACTAACTATGTGATTTAATGTTTTTTAAAATATGTTTTTTAAAACATTTGTTACTGTAACAAGTAACTATTTGTTTTAGGAGTTTTTATAGTTGCATTTTTACAGTTGCACTTTGAATGCATTACATTCAATTATAATAAATGTTTTACTTGGTTAATTGTTTTGTCACTGGGAAGGGAGGGTTATTTAAGCAGATTACTAGCTTGGTTAAATAAATCTTTTTGGTTCACTGACCTGAAAAGGCGTTTTGTTTGCTGGTTCTGCAAGTGCTTTGGTTTGTTGTGATTTTGGTACTGTTTCCAAGCAATTTTTCCTTCTCAGTTGTGTTCATTGTACACATGAAGTATAATTACATATTTACATACACCAGAAGTCCTATAGCTGTACACCCCAATACATTGTGAATGGACACACGAAGTATAATTACATATTTACATACACTGCAAGTCAGCTGCAGGTTTCTGCACATTGTGAATGGACACACGAAGTATAATTACATAGTTACATACTCTGCAAGTCCTGCAGCTGTAAGTCCCTGCATGTTGTGAACGGATGGACGAAGTATAATTACATATTTACATACATTACAAGTCCTGCAGCTGCTGGTCCCTGCACGTTGTGAATGGACACATGAAGTATAATTACATATTTACATATACTACAAGGCGCGCAGCTGCAGGTCCCTGCACGTTGGGAATGGACACATGCAGTATAATTACATATTTACATACACAGCAAGTCCTGCATCTGTAGGTCGCTGCACATTGTGAACAAACAGACACATGAAGTACAATTACATATTTGCATGCACTACAAGTCCTAAGCTGCAGGTCCCTGCACGTTGTGAACGGACATAGTAAGTATATTTACATATATACATGCACTGCAAGTCCTGCAGTTGTAGGTCCCTGCATGTTGTGAATGGACACATGAAGTATAATTACATATTTACATACATTACAAGTCATGAAGCTGTAGGTCCCTACACACTGTGAACAGACACATGAAGTACAATTACATATTTACATACACTACAAGTCGTGCACCTGTAGGTCACTTCACATTGTGAACAAACAGACACACATAGTACAATTACATATTTGCATGCACTACAAGTCCTAAGTTGCAGGTCCCAGCATGTTGTGAATGGACACATGAAGTATACTTACATATTTCCATTCACTACAAGTCGTGCATCTCTAGCTCCCCTGCACATTGTGAATGGACACACGAAGTATAATTACATATTTACATACACTACAAGTCCTGCAGCTGTAGACCCCTGCACATTGTGAATGGACACATGAAGTGTAATTACATATTTACATACACTAGAAGTCTTGCAGCTGTAGATCCCTGCACATTGTGAATGGACACACGAAGTATAATTACATATTTACATACACTACAAGCCATGCAGCTGTAGATCCCTGCACGTTGCAAATGGACACACAAAGTATAATTACATATTTACATACACTACAAGTCCTACAGCTGTAGGACCCTGCACATTGTGAAAGGACACATAAAGTATAATTACATATTTGCATACTCTACAAGTCCTGCAGCTGTACATCCCTGCTTGTTGTGAATAAACACATGAAGTATAATTACATATTTACATACACTACAAGTCCTGCAGCTGCTGGTCCCTGCACGTTGTGAATGGACACATGAAGTATAATTATATATTTGCATATACTACAAGGCCAAGTTTTC